>NC_057727.1:68602563-68610441 GCF_004010195.1 Chiloscyllium plagiosum | reverse complement strand
CCCTGCCCCCCCAACCCCTTTCAACACTGCCCCGCCCTCAAACCCCACCTCCACTCCCCTGCCCCACCCTCCAACCCCGTCCAACACCGCCCCCGCGCCCACCCCCGCGTGCCCTCGCCCTCTCTCCGGGGCAGCCGGACTGGGCACCAACAAGACAGCTGCTGCTTTTCGGTGTGCCACACACGCACAACTTTTGACTGCAACCTTTTGACAGGTTCCACCTTTGCCCTGTACAGGACAATGTTGGAGAGATTATCCGGGGAAGAGGGAGGCGGGGCAGGGGTGTGGGTGGGGGTTCACGTTACACGCCTGTGTAGAACTCTTGGGAAAGTGTGGGGAGAGAGAGAGAGGGCGGGAGGTCAGTCATTTGGAGACGTTGCCGGGCTCCCCTTGATGTCCAGGACTGTTCACGGTAGCATTTCAGGAAGTGGAGTTCACTTTTAATCACTGTAAACAAAAGACTCAGTCAGTGTTGAAAACACGTCTTTGATGTAATGTTTCTATCAGGACCTTGAGATTTCCGTCGGATCATCTGATATTCAGCTAATTGATATTCACATAGTTGAGGTTCCTCTGTGCATTGTAAACTATAGTGGGTGGAACTTGAAGGGTACTTTAAATTTTTCTGAGTCCCCAGCTTTGGCTAAGAACTCCTTGAGTTAAAATCTGTTGTTACAATCCCCGTAGAGAGAAACAACATATTATGAGAAAAGATGATTTTCCTAGCAGTGGCACAAAGAACTGAAGGACAAGGTTTCATAACACGAACACAGTATCGTTCAAACATTATTTACAAGGCAATTAATGCACCTTACTAAAGTTGTATTAATTAATTAACGCAATTGCAATTCAATTTTCTGGGCACTGTTCTTCTCACAGAGGGTTAGCAACACAAGATAAAGTCTCTTGTTACACTGAGCTTTTCAGCAGTTTCGTTTCTCCATGCGTCGCTGGCTCTAATCTTGCAATACCCTTCAAAAATTCTTACACTGGGTAGTTTGGATTGGACTTCTACCACCAAGACTTTGTTGACTTCTTCATATCCTGTAGTTCTGTCCCCTAACTTTCAAACAGTGAATCAGTTTTTAAAAAATATGTTCTGCTTGCTTGTTAACATACAATTGGCTGAGGAATAGGAAAGAGAGCATGTTCACTAACAGGTACAAGGGGTTGGAATGGTGTTAATGATCTAGATCTTGGTGTGCAGGGGACAGTTTCAAAGTTTGCGACTGGCACAAGACTTGAGAGAAGTTTAAACTGTGGGGAAGACAGTGTAAAACCTAAAAAGGCCATTGACATAGTGATTGAGCAAATAAGTGGCAGATGAAGTTCAATATGGAGAAGTGTGAATTTACTCACTTTGGTACAAACAACATGGGAGACAATATAAAATAAAGTGTTCTCTTTTACGAGTATGCAGGTGCAGAGAACCAGGTGTCTGTAGATAAGTCATTAAAGGTGGCGAGCCAAATGGAGAGTGCTGTTAATAAAGTATTCCGTACTCTAGGTTTCATGAATACAGACCTCATTTTTCAGGTCTTTGTGTAATTGTATTTCCTGATATCAAACAGTGTCTACTCAATCTGCAGTGTAACCTTTATTACCTCAACTTTTTCTTTTAGTTTGGAGTCTAAAAGTGTACATGTTCAAATTATGGGCTTACTAAGGTTTCAAATAAATTTGCACCATCCATTTAGACTTTACAATCTGTTTTATATTTCTTGCCATAAATCTAGTGTTACATGAGTATTTTTACCCTTCTATGTCTTTAAAGTCTTGTGATTCTCAACTCCTTAATCCCTCTGTTCTTGCATGCCACATAGCATTTCCCTTTTCATCTTTTCTCATCGAAATAGGGTGGCACAGTGGTTAGCACTGCTGCCTCACAGCGCCAGATACCCGGGTTCAATTCCCGCCTCAGGCAACTGTCTATGTGGAGTTTGCACATTCTCCCCTTGTCTGCGTGGGTTTCCTCCGGGTGCTCCGGTTTCCTCCCACAGTCCAAAAAAAAGTGCAGGTTAGGTGAATTGACCATGCTAAATTGCCCGTAGTGTTAGGTAAAGGGGTAAATGTAGGGGAATGGGTATGGGTGAGTTGCTCTTTAGAGGGTTGGTGTGGACTTGTCGGGCCGAAGGGCCTGTTTCCACACTGTAAGTAATCTAATCTAATCTGAAATGGGTCCCCTTACGTTGTTAGTCATTGGGCTCTATTTGATATTGTTTTTGCCCTTTCCATTGTGGATCCTTTGATCCTCAGAAATATTTATTTGATTATTTATTTTAATACTGCCTTCAAATGTGGGCACCATTCCCTGTTGTTAGAATTATATACAGATGTTAAATGTGTAAACTTTTGAAGATGCAAATTCTGCCATATTTGAATTTGCTGAACCGACTCTAACAAAAGGGTTGAAAAGCTTTATCCATATCTGTTTTGAAAACAAATTTTCAAAGTGATAGCTGCAGGCTAGACTTAATATTGAAAATCTCCTGGAATGCCCTAATAGGCTTGGTCATGCAATTGTCACTGACTTCCTATGGTTTGTGAGGGGTAATGCATTGCATGGTGTGGTACAATATCTTACATACTTAAAATAATTCCAGTTTAGCAGGATGAGTGGAAATTGATGAAAAGTAAGTTTGCAGCAGTTGTAAGGAAGACATCTTCTTGGAATCATCTAACCTGCAAAGTAATGATTGAGGGATAATGGCGAGAGCATTAATTTGCAAATAGTGTTTTAGTTGACTTTTCTTTTGGAATTGCTCAGCTGGGCTGATTTACATGTGAGGCTTGAGATCAGGAATACCAGTTTGCAACCAGTAAACTACTCTGCATTAATCATCTTTTTGTTTTAATTTCCACAGAGATTTGGCAAAGTGCAATTTGGAGTCTCCTCCAACCTCACCTCAGGCAACACGAGCAGATGGATCAGACAAGAACCTTTTGAGTAGTTCCAAAGCTCATGCTAAGATGAAGCAAGAGACAATGATTATGGACAGATTTTTGTCTCGGAGCCCTTCTGTCACGCCCATGAGACCACCAGGGGGACAATCTATGGAGAACCAATGCAGTCTGGACGAAATTAGCACTTATGCCAAGTCAATCACTGCTGCACCTAATTGCTTGGGAGACCGAAGGAATGCTGATGTCGCAGAACAACCTTCAACTTCACGGGAAATAGTAAAAGGTTGAGTGCTGATTTTTGTTTTAACCTTTGCTATCGATCACAGTTCTTTAAGATAGTACAAGTCTGCATTTAGCATCACCCAGCTGGAAGTAAATACATTGTCATGTTTCTATAACTAGTTCAAGTAGGAATGACCTCGTGGCTCAGTAGTTAATGCTGCTTCCTCACAACACTGGGGATTTGGGTTTGATGCCACCCTTGAGCGACTGTCTGTGTGGAGTTTGCGCATTCTCCCCATGTCTGGGTGGGTTTCCACCGGCTGCTCTGGTTTCCTCCCACAGTCTGAAGATGGAATACTGTGTCTAGTTCTGGGTGCCACATTTCAGGAAGGATATAAATGCATTAGAGAGAGCATAGGAGAGTGTTTTACAAAGCTAGTAGCTAAGGTATGGAATGCCATGCTTGCAAGTGTGATGAAGGCACTTTCAATTGAGGCATTCAAAAGGTCATTGGTTAGGTGGGTTGGCCATGCTAAATTACCCATCGTGTCCAGGGATGTGCAGATTAGGTGGATTAACCATGCGAAGTGCAGGATTATACGGGTAGGATAGGACCTCGGGATGGGCTGCTCTCAGAGAGTCGGTGTGGACTCGATTGGCCGACTGGCTTGCACTGTAAGGGCTCTGTGATTCTAGTGGATGTCAACTTATAATTATGTGGATAAACTATTTCTACTTGGAGCAAAGAACATTATGGAGTTCAAAATTTTGAAGAGTTTCAATAAAGCTTCTTTTGTGGTGAGACAGACATGTCACTGCACCATTCAGAAGTGCAGGCCAATTCTCTGGTAGGACTTAAATTCAGTTGAATTTATGTGGAATTATGAAACCATTCTTAGTCATAGTGACCATGGTAGCTCTCACTGATCATATTAAAATTCATTTGGTTGTTGAATGCTCCTGTCTTGGTCAGACTTGTGTGTGATTCCAGAGTGGCAGTAATTTGACTCATTTCTCCCCTCACACTGGCCTGGTCAGCCACTTAGTTGAAGGGAAAATGCTGCCGGCGATGCCGACATTTCATAAAAGAAGGAATAAATAAGGCAAACCTATCTCTATTGGCAGCAGGTTTGGTAATCAGAAGATCCATTTTCAGAACAATTGGCAATAGAACAAGGTGAGAAATGAGGATGTGTTTGCACAGGTAATTATGATGATCTGGAATTGTGGTACCTGATTAAGGGTCTTGGAAACAGATTTAGTACCATCTGTTAAAAAAAATTAAAAAGATTGGCGATATAATAAATCTCAGAATTGTTTTCAGGGAGAAGGAAGCCAATTGTCCTGTTGTAACTGAACTGGGTCTCTGAGTAATTTAATTTAGAGTCAAATTACTGCTGAGTCCCCAAATCCCATTGCATTGTTTGTATTTAAAATATGATCCAATGACCTTTTGAATACCTCAATTGAAAGTGCCTTCATCACACTTGCAAGCATGGCATTCCATATCTTAGCTACTAGCTTTGTAAAACACTCTCCTATGCTCTCTCTAATGCATTTATATCCTTCCTGAAATGTGGCACCCAGAATTAGACTCAGTATTCCATCTGAGGTCTATTGTTTTGTATATGTTCATCAGAACTCCTTGCTCTTGTACTCTGTTTTTCTATTTAAGAAGCCTAAAACACTGAAAACTTTATTGCTCTACCTATCTGTGCTGCCACCTTTAATGACCTAATGTCTGCTCCTACACAGTCCTAGAGTAGCATCCTCTTTTATACTGTCTTCCCATTTTTGTCGTACCAGGGTGCATCACCTCATACTAGCCTGTGTTGAAATTCACCTGCCATCTGCTTACACCAATGTGTTGATGTCCTTTTGAAGTTCTACACTCCACCTCTCAGTGTACAGTTCTTCCAGGTTTTATGTCGTCCACAAACTTGTCTGCTGGACACCAAGATCTAGATCATTTATATGTCAGGAAAGGCAAGGGTCTCACTACTGACTCTGAAAGTCTGTAAGATACCTATTCATCATTCTTCTGTGTATGTTATTACTCAACCAATTTTGTATCCATATGGCTACTGTCCTTCTTATTGATCTTAATTTCCTTCTCAAACCTGTTGTGTGGTGCTGTATTAAATGCCTTTTAGAAGTTCATGTATACCATACCAATGGTCTTGTCTTCATAAATGCACTCTATCTTTTCAGCAAGGCTCCAGCAAGTTAGTTTGACATGATTTTCCATTAATGAATCCATACTGGTCTCTCCGAATCACATTTCTTCCATGTTCCAATTAGTTCTATCCCGTGTAATTGTTTCTGGAACTTCCCTCACCATCAAAGCTGAACTGACTTGTCTGTGATTCCTGGGCCAATCTGTTAAATCATTTTTGCGTAAGTTTGTGATTCTCCAGTCATTCGGCACCACTCCTGAACCGAGGGAAGATTGAAAGATTATGGCTGGTGCCTCTGCAATTTCCACTGTCACTCTCAATATCCCTGGATGCATCTCCGCTGGTCCCAGTTGATATACTAACAGCTTATCTAAGATTACCTCCTTATCAAGTTTGAACCACACTCATTACTGACTTTCCTCCTCCTATCACCATGGCTGGGACATCACCTGCCTTGTGGGTAAAGACTGTTGCAAAGTATTAATTTAACACCTCAACCATGCTTCCTGCCTCTATGTATAAATCCTTCTGTTTGGTCGTATTGATCAGCTACTGTTTCTCTTGCTTACCTTGGATTTCGTTACATCAGTTCCTCCCTATGGAAGTTGCCTTCCAATTGATTCTTCTTACTCTGGTTTGACCAATGCCATTCTCCACACCATCATGAACCTTGTGAAGCAATGACTGTTGTGTCCCCTTCACTGCCACTTGATCTACTTGGCCCATCTTGTTTCCAAGAATCAGATCTAGCAGTGCCTCCTTTCTTGTTGGACTGGACAATGCTGTAGGAAATTCTGAACACAATTTGGGAATGTCTGCCAATTGCAGCCCTTTATTACCACTATCCCCATCTGACCTGAGTGATTACAGTCCCCCATTATAATTAATCTATGATGTTGACACCTCTCTGTAATTTTCTTGCCGATTTGGTCTCCTTTGTCTTTCCCACTCGTAGGTGGTCTATAAATTACACTGCATCCAAGGAGCAGGAGAATCGACGTTTCGGGCATGAGCCCTTCTTCAGGAATGGCTCATGCCCGAAACGTCGATTCTCCTGCTCCTTGGATGCTGCCTGACCTGCTGCACTTTTCTAGCAACACATTTTCAACTCTGATCTCCAGCATCTGCAGTCCTCACTTTCCCCTCTATAAATTACACTGAGCAATGTAACTTCATTCCTTCGCGCTCTGATACATGCTCTTTCTCCAGTACTGCAGTCCCTTCCTTAACTAAAAATGCCCACCCCTCTTTGTTTCTTTCTAATCATTTCTGATTCTTTTGTAACCAGGAATATTTAACACTACTTCCCATTCCTTTTGTCAGATCGCCATATTATAACCACAACATCATAATCCCTGAGGCACTCTGTGTCTGTAACTCCCCAGTGTTATTAACTGTACTGTATGCACTCGCATACATTGTGTGATTGTTATTTGCACTTCATTAATTTTTCCAATTGCATACTTATTATTCTTTGTCTTAGTGCTGTCTGCCTCTCCCACTATTTTGTGCCCCCTGGTATTTATTTCCAATTTTCTGGTTCCCAATATGCTGGATCCCACAACCCTTCTGAAGTGAGTTTAATCCCACAAGGTGTGTGTGATCTTTCCCCTCAGATAGTTTTATCTTGTTTTTGCTTGCTCTCATGCCATTTTACATGGTCTTCTGGCTCTCTCTCGTGCTATTTAATTTGACGTCCGCTTTCTCTTTTGCTGTGTTTGTTCTGGTGTCTACTGTATATCTCTCAGGCTGTTGTATCTGTTGTCTGTGCTCTTTTGCAGTTTATCTAGTCTTTTCTGTCTCTTTTACATTGTTTATCGAGTGTCTGATCTCTCTTTCTTGCATTGTTTTATCTGATATCCATGCTCTCTTTTATCTCTTTGTCTTCATTGAGTTGGTTGCTCTGTACTGGGGACTCTAAAACTATCCTGTGTCCTCAGGCAGGGATAGGAAATATTTCTTTGGGTTTGTGCTTGTGTTTGTTGCTGACTGTCTATGGAAGGTGTAGATGTGTGGATGAGTAGATATTTGTTAAGATGTAGCTTAGTCAAAGTTGAACAGTATGTTAACAGAATGGCATCTCACATAGTGTGCGGGCTCATTTTAGGAAGGTGGGTTGGCATGTGTCATGTCCCTTATCTACTGCAAGCATCTTGTAATTGAATCCTGCTTCACTCCAAGCAGGAAAGGTAGCCACTTCTCTGCGTACCACCCCCATCCTGATACTGTTTAAGCACTCCCCCTATCCACTGCGTACATTAACAAAATGTACTGGAACCATTCTAGCTCAAAAAAAACCATGTAGCTTTGTGAGGGCCAAAGAATCTACTGTGTGCTGCTAATAATCTTGGTTCTTCCTTTTGTCTGACAGTGGATTGCCCAGTCTGTGCAGTTGCTATCCCTGAAAACAACATAAACAAGCACCTTGACAGCTGCTTAACACGAGAAGAGAAGAAAGAAAGTCTTCGAAGGTACAGTGCATGGGTACACAGTGAATTACTGCTCCAAGACAGATCAGAGTGGTGTTGGAAAAGCACAGCAGGTCAGGCAGCATCCAAGGAGCAGGAAAATTGAC
>NC_057727.1:68525828-68602328 GCF_004010195.1 Chiloscyllium plagiosum | reverse complement strand
CCCTGTGGCCCAACATTTCAACTCCCCCTCCCACTCAGCCGAGGACATGCAGGTCCTGGGCCTCCTCCACCACCTCTCCCTCACCATCCAAAGTGAACTTCACCAGTTTCCTCATTTCCCCTCCCCCCACCTTACCCCAGTTCCAACCTTCCAGCTCAGTACTGTCCTCATGACCTGCCATGGCTGCCAATCTCCCTTCCCTCCTTTCCCAGCGATGCCCACATCCCATGAGGTAATAAAACAAAAAGATTGGCTGTTGGATCTAAGAGATTAAGGAACACATGTTAACTCAGTGAACTGTGTTCAAAATTTGTGTGCAGGTTTAATGAAGATGCATTAAACAAGCTAGTCTCTAAAGTCTGTAAGATTGTTGTTGAGGGCAATAGTTGAATCGTTATTTTTGATATTTGTAACAAAACTGTTTTGACTAATTTTGTATAATTGTTTGCCTTTTTTCCCTTTTGTATAGAATAAACTTTTGATATTTTTTCCTTTACAAAACATATTAGCAGTCTCTTGTGAATATGTTCAGTGCCTGACCACAAGGGTAGACACATTGCAAAAATAAAACTTCTGGTCTCTCAAGCTGGGCTTCACACAGGGATCTGATTTGTCTAGTATTCCCATCAGTTCGGATCATACTAATTATTTTATACTCGCAAAAGGACTTGTTGACTGATGCAAGACTGAAACAGGTCATGTTAAAGTTGTAAGCGACGTTGCATGTGACTATAAGAAGCATAAATTTTGTTTCCTTGCCTTTCTCGACTTGCAGCCATTGACATAATTTATCTTCCCAACATATTCCCACTGTTCAGTTCAGTGAGAGTGTAATCACATGATTCCATTCTTATGTGCCCAGTGGTAGCCAGAGAAGCAGTTGTGTTGGCTATTCTTGTTGCGCATGCAACATTACGTCCAGTGACTTCCAAAGATCTGATCTGTACCACCTCCTGTTTCTCATCTACATGTTTCCTGTCCCTGGGCAATACTCTAAAATACAGCAGCAATTAACCACGCGCACAGCTTTACCTCACATCGGCTCCGACCATTCCTCCAGCTACCTCTCAGTTATTGGAACTTACTGTCTGACATCAGTTACTGTAAAAGCAGAAATTTCCGCCAGCTTAATTGATCTTTTCTCTGCTGAGATATTAATGGACTGACTGTATTTTCAGCAATTTTATGTTTCTAAAATAAGGATAGTGATTGACAGATGATTTTGGAATTGGAAAGCACTTTTCAGTGATGTTCCACAGTCTTGGCTCTGTTCCTGTTGTGGTATACATTATTGATTGAGACTTGGGCAATGATGTGGGCAGCAAATTGGCCATGTGGTTGACAGTGAAGAGATGGCTGTCAACCTGCACGATGGTATCAGTGGCTTCGTTGATCAGGTGGAAAAGTAGCAAATGGGATTCAAGCTGGAAAAGTACGAGGGCATGTATTTTGGAAGAGCAAACAAACCGAGGGAATTCAGAAGAAAGTGGGAGGATATTCAGAGAACCAAAGGGAGTGAGACACCTGGAGTGCGTATCCACAGGCCCTGAAAATGTCCAGAGAGACAGAAGAGGTGGTAACTAAGGCACGTGGATGTTTTCCTTCATTGTGCAAGGTATGGAATACAAGAGCAGGATGTAACATGGAAGTATATAAGACACTGGAATTATGTGTACAATTCTGGTCACCACGTTTTAGGAAAGACCTTATTGCTCTGGCAAGGCTACAGAGGAGATTTACAAGATTTTGCCCAGACTTGAATGTTGTAGCTATGAGGAAAGATTGGATTGGCTGGGGTTGTTTTCTTGAGAACAGAGGAGGGTAAAGGTTAACTCAACTGAGGTGTAAAAAGTAACGAGGGGCTTGGATAGGCCTATATCCCCTTGGATTCCTAAGGAGCACCAGGTTTAAATTGATTGGCAGAAGGGTTAGAAAGGATATAAGGGGGAAAAATATTGCTTATAGGGTAGAAGTTAATGTCCAGTTTTGTCTCAAAACCTTCAACTCATTTTAAAGAGACCTGGATGTGACTAAGAAGAGCTGTCACCTGCAAGACTGCAGAACGGTGCTGGGAAGTGGGATTTAGAATAGGTGGCCAATTTTTTCAACCACCACAGATACATTGGGCTGAATGGCCTGTTTATGTTCCATATGTTTTCTGTGGTTCTCTGAAGAGACTTAGAAACATGGAAAAGCCATTATATCTAACGCACATCTTCCTTTCTCACAGACTTCAGTCTGTTGTATCTGCTCTGTCAATATGTTCTTCCACTGTTATTTTACTGTTCAGGAATAGATGCCTCAGAATATGTGTGTAGTTTGTCATTGACTTCTCTCATAACTTTACTGTTTGGTGGCATGGCTCTACTTGAGTTACCTACATATTTTCTCCAACCTTTTTGTGGCTTTTAAAGTTGCTTTTCTAGATTACTTGGCCATTGATTTACAAGAGAACTTTCTAACTCTTTTGGCTGCCAAACCGTTTCATGTGGAACTTGGACATTTCTCCCACGTGGTCTCTTGGGGTCAAGAACCAGACTCATCAGAACAAAAGCACATGCATACAATCCCTACAGTGTGGAAACAGGCCGTTCGGCCCAAAAAAATGATTATTTGAAGAGCATCCCACCCAGACTAATCCCTCCCACCCTTTCCCTGTAACCCTACATTTCTCATGGTTCACACGCCTAACCTACACATCCCTGAACACTATGGATAATTTACCATGGTCAATCCACCTAACTTGCACATCTTTGGACTGTGGGAGGAAATCAGAGCACCCAGCAGAAACTCCGCTGACACTGGGAGAACATGTAAACTCCACACAGACAGTCACCCGATGCTGGAATTGAACCCAGATCCCTGGTGCTGTGAGGTAGCAATGCTAACCACTGAGCCATCTTGCTGACCTGCAACAAGGCATCAGTACATTAAGTCAAGACAAGCATCACCTTCTACAGGCTGCCTAGTCTTGGTTGTTATCTCCAATGTCATAGACATGATCAAATTGTTTACTGAAGCTGTGATTGTTTTTCCTTTCACTCAGAGCTGTATAGTAATCCTTTGAGCGGTGTTCTTTACTGTTGTGGAAATCTGAAAGCCTGCTTCCAGCTGATTGGAGACTTATGTCATTTTGTTAGTGCTGCTGAAATGGAACGAGGTCTGATTGTGATGGCCAGAAGCAATCAGAAATCCAGTAGATTTTGTAAGGACTATGAATTTGTTCCACGAGCTAAATCAGTTTTCACAGGGACCTGACATTCAGAATAAAACTTGTGGGCTGCAGATCTGTTAAGGCTTTCACAGTTGCATCAGCCTTGCTAAGTGTTAGAAACATTAGAACAGAATCATCATTTCCATCATTGGATAGAAAATTATAAAATAGGCAGCACCGAAGGAGTGTATTTGGGTCTTTGAGTTATGTGCCTGCTGTTTCTAGAGTGATTCAGTTAGTCCCACTTACTTGTTCTTTTCTTGTGTCTATGCAAATGTTTCTGCCTCAATTATTAAACCAGTTTTTCTTTTAAAGGCTTCCATTACACATGTAACCGCTTCTCTATTGGGAAGTACATTCTAAAGCACAGTTATTTTACGTCTGAAGAATTGTTTTGTTTCCTGGTGTTACCTCTTGAGCTTTTGCCAATCACATTTAATTCGTATCATCCAGTTATCATTCCTACGACCTTTGGAAGTAATATCAAAACCATTCATGCTTTAGACATCCACATTTAATCTCCTCGTAGCAAGGAGGTCAAGCTCAGCTTTTCCAGGTGCAATCCATCATTTCCAGAGTAATTGTAGCAAAACTCTTCTGTGACCTCCAAAGCACTTGCATCGTTTCTACAGTTTAGTGCCCAGAATTGGGCGCAATTCTCTATCTGTGGCCAAAGTAGTGTTTATGTAGGTTTAGTGTGACTTACTTCCTTTTGTTTTGTATTCTGTTGTTCTAGTTATAGGGTGTTGGACCTTGTCAATTTTATTGATTCCTTAGTTAATCTGATCTGTCACCTTCAAAGACTTGCACTCAGGCACCTTCAGGAAATCTTTTCATTCTTGCACTCTCTTATAACTACTACATTGAAGTTGTATTACCTATCTGATTTCTTCCTACCAAACTTTGTCACCTCTTAATTTGTGTGTTGAATTATATCTGCCACATGTGCAGCCATTCTGCACGATTGTCCCTATGCTCCTGAAGTCTGTTGCTATTTTCCTCAGTGGTGACTATCCTAAAATGTTTCTGGTCATCTGCAAATTTTGAACCAGTTACTTTTGGACCCCTCTTGTTTCATTGTAGGAATCAATTCCAGAGAATTGTTAAACTTTGTTCCTCAACCTAATTTCTTATAATGATTTATTTTTTTCACAGGATGTGGTTGTCACTGGCTACTTGATCATTTACTGCCCATCCCTAATTGCCTTTGAGAAGATGGTGGTGAACTACCTTCTTGAGCTGCTGTAGTCCATGTGCTATTGATACCACCCATAGTGCTGTCAGGGAGAGAGTTCCAGGATTTTGATCCCAGAATGGCAATGCAGCTTCAAGATGAGGTGTCTTGTGGCTTGGAGAGGAACCTGCAGTTGATGATGATCCCATCTATCTGCTGCCCCTGATCTTCTAGGGTAATGCCATCATTGAAAAGTGGCTATTTTTATTGAGGCAGTTTCGGTGCAGATATTATACCTGAACACAACCCTGCCCTCACCTGACACCCACTTTCAAGCCCACTAAAATCGTTAGTACCTCCTCTCAATGCTAATTTATTCAAGTATATCACAGACCCCCTCCCTGATTTCCAAACTTACATCGTCCTTCTCTACATTGAGAAAGTACTCATTTCAAACCTTACCCATGTTTGCTGGCTCCTCATACACATTGCCACTTTGGTCCCAGTGGGCCCTACTCTTTCCCTGGTTATTATCTTGCCCTTGCTACACTTTTGGTTTTCCTTAATGCTTCTCATGTCCCCTCTTTACTCTCCTAATTTCTTTTCATTCAATCCCCTGCAATTCCTGTACTCTAGAGAATCTGCTGTTTTGAACCCTAGGTATTTGCCATAAGCTTACATCCCTTGGCATCCAAGTTTCTCTGAACCTGTTGGTCTCACCCTTCAATTTTACAGGAATATCATGGACCTGCAATCTCTCTATTACCCTTTTGAGTGACTGCCACTGCTCTGATGTAGATTTTCCTGCAAGTGGTTGCTCCAAGTCTAATTTGGCCAGGCCCTATCTTACCTTATTAAAATTAGCCTTCCCCCAGTTCTAAAAAAATACAATTCTGGGACAGAACTTCATCATATAAATAGTTCATGATCTGTGGTAAATCTGGTCTTGATGACTAAATGTCCTTTTTTAAAAAGTCATTTGTGTACTCTGTGTTCTTCATTGCCGTTATCCACTGCAGTGTTGATTGTTTAGTTGCTGTATGATTGCGAACAGCCAGTTTCATTGAATTTACTTAGCAGACAATGAATGTCGCATTTAGTGTAATTTTCAGATTTGCGTATCAAACATAGGCATTTAGTGATAGATATCTGGTGGCCTCATTAATACAGATTTATGTATTGAGTCATAAGCTTGATACGTTACACACAAAGTACATGAAATCTCCAAGAAGGCAGTGACATTTGGGAATTGTTTCTGTTTGTATATTTTTGTATGTGTGCTTTTATATGCATGCCATGGAATTACTGTATTCACCAGCCCATGCACAGCAAACATAGACTTAAAGGCTTTGCACACTTGATGGATGATAATGGAAAATAATAGTAAAGGTATTTGAAAGAGGTAATGCAAACATAACTGTATGACAAAAGCAGAAATCGTCAAATTGCAATGATAATTGAGTACGTTGCTATAAATTACAGGTAGTTCTCCTATAACGTGGCTGTTGCGTTCCAATGTGACACCGTGTTGTAGGAAATCGCGCAGTATAAGTGTTGCGGGGTTTGGGTTGCAAACCACCAAAAGTATCAGTAAAAATCAAAACAAAAATAGTAGTTAGCCTAACACAAACGATACCACAGTCTAAGTAAATCTTTAACTCATATATTTTAATGAAACACGACAGTAAACTTAACACTTTAACACTAAAATTACTGACGCAGCACTGAACGTTTCATGAAGCTCTTCACCAGAAAGTGCGCGTATGCCAATTGGCCTTGTGATGCCGACGCGGAAGTCCAGTCCTCCTCACAGTTCTCCCTCGGTTTGAAATAAAGTTCCTTCTAAATGTAGACTGTAATTTCCAGTTTCAAGCTAAGATTCAAGGCTTGCAGTGCTGATTGCATGCCTGTTTTAGCTGAACACACTGAATTTGCATTTAGCAGACAGAGTATTGTGAGGCTGGGTTTTGCTGTTTCGATAGTGCTCGGGATGAAATTGTGTAGCAGTGAACGTGAGTTAATTTTATAAACAAAAAGACTCAAAATTCACAAATCGCATTACAGCCAAATCATGTTTGATAAATGTGCGTAAGAGGAAAACAACCTAGAATCATAAAATTCCTACAGTGTGGAAACAGGCCATTTGGTCCAACAAGTCCACATTGACCCTCCGAAGAGTATCCCACCCAGACCTATTCCCCTACCCTATTACTCTGCATTACCCCTGACTAATGCACTGAATCTATACATCCCTAAACACTATGGGCAATTTAGCATGGCTAATTCACCTAATTTGCACACCTTTGGACTGTAGAGTTAAATTAATTGTTGCTGGGAGCTAAAAGCAAAACATCAAAATCATAGTATCCAAGATCTGAAATTATAGATAATTTCTAATCAACTTGTTCAGGGATGGTATTACACATTTCCAGGGCAGATGCAACTTGAACCTAGGACTCCTGGATCAAAGGTAGGGTCACTACCACTGCACTACAGGGGCCGTTCAGGTCTAAAGTTATAGAATGATTGAAATTTTGGGTACATGACCAACAAAATAAAATTACTATGTTGAAGACAAGACCAGGATGGTTCAATGGCCTCGATACAAACTTGAGTTTGAAGAAAAAAATTATCCAAGTGAAAAGTCACTTCATTTTAAAACGTCTCAGTCTGGGGAAATGGGTTAAAATTGCAAAAGGTTAAAAATCAAGTTGGGTATGAATCTATGTCAAGAGCCTAAATAAAAACAAGAGTAGTGCAGTTATCTTTTGATGCTTGCTCCATCATTTAATGAAGCATAAATTTTCACTAGCTCCCATGAACTTAATTACCTTTGTTACCAAATTTCTACCATTTCTTATCTATAAAGGTGCATAGTGACTGAGCAACTGTAGCTCTCTGGTGGAAGGACAATGTCCCCTGAAGTTAGATTCCTCAAACAATGGGAATATCCTTTCAAAATAAACCCTGTCAAGTCAACCTCACCAAGTCAACCTCACCAACCTCACCTCAACTGCAGAAACAGAAATTTCAGAACTCAGCATGTCCTGCAGCATCTGTGGTGAGAAAGCAAGAGTAACGCTTCCAGGCCAATGACCCTCAGAACTGATTGTAGGTTGGAAAAGTGGTTTACGTGTTGAATATAGGGGGTGGGTGAAGTGGGGGTTGGGGAGGGAATTGGAGAAGTGAGTGGAGAGATGGAGATGGAGCCCAGAGACAGAGTAAATGACAGGTGGACTAAAGGATGGATAACCTTAAGCCAGGGAGATGGGTTGGCTGTGCTGAAAGCAACCTGTGTCATGACAGGGTCTGGGGTATGAGGGGGGAGTAAAGGCATTGAGTCCTGAAGGCTGCAGGGTCCTCCAGTGGCAACCCACTCCCATCCCCCCCCCCCCCCCTCTCCCGAATTCAAGAGGCCTCCACAAGGATGAAAAGCTCCCCTTGATATCTTGGAGGAAATAAATAATACCTGGTCACGTGAAGTTGGCCATTGGAGCTTTTCCAACTAAACGTTTTACCTGGCTGAACAGAGTTTCAGGCGTTAAGCTTTAGAACAGTATCCTGATGGATCTACTAAATGCGGTGAATATCCATTGAAAATAGTACATTCCTCCAAGCTATGTTCTTCCATTAATGTTTATAGATTTCTTGCCCATATAATAAACAGGATTTTTATAATCTTTGTTCAGTGCGTGCGATTAAATTGTCTGTTATATGAAGCTCTTAAATCTGCTTTATGGTGTATCAGACTACTGTTCAGCAGGTCTGTTTATTGGCAGTTATTCCCTACACTGCAGTCCACTGAAGGGTATCAGATAGTTCTTCTGTCATGCGATGATTGCGTTCTTGTGCAACCCAATGTTCTGCTGTAACACACGTTTTGTTATGTTGAATCCCATGTCATTTTGATGAAATGGAGACACATTGGAAAAAGCGCAAATTTTTAAAACGTGTTAGCTGTAACATGATTACAGTGCCAACACTTTAAGCGCTGTTTCTAAAGAGTGATTTTTCTATAATGTGGGATTGCACAAGAATGCAGCCATCATGTTATGGAAGAACTATCTGTATGTCAGATTCAACACTTTGTCTTCAGTTTTATAGTTATTGCAGATATGAAGTTTATAAGATTTTGTTTGAGACTGCATCTTCAGTTTTGTACTGTGTTAACTTTGACCTGTTCTGAATTCAGCCTAGCAACATATTGGGATGTTTGATCCCTAATGGATAATGGGGACCCAGGTTGTTCTGCTGGGAAGAAAGTACAAGATATTCTCACCTGTGGACAATAGCAAGGACTTCTGTCATGACTTTGGCTAGACTTAGTCTCTAGGCTTCGCAAAAGGATGTTAGGAATGTCAGGCTTGATACATGATTACATTTTAAACTGTCTGTTTTAATCCAGGTAGAATGGAATTGGAGGTTTAGAAAAGAAATCTGTGTCAAATTAGCTACGAGACAGAGAGGGAGCCAGTCCCTGTTGTTTAACGTGCTGAATAGAAGTGGAAGTTTTACTCAGATTAACAGCTTTAAATTCATGTGGACTAGAACAAAGATGCAAGATTAGAGGTAAGATCTCCAGTTCAACCCTCATCATGAAAGTCATAAGGAAAAAGGACAGGGAACCCCTGAACAGTAGCTTTGATTGAGCTTCTGATGAAGGAAGTATCCAATTAAGGGAGAGGGTAAGTAGATGGGAATTTTAGTTCTGTCTTTAAAGTTGAATGGGGAATGCTTTCTGTCATTTAAAGTTACTTTGAAATCAACATTTAGTAAAACTTGAAATTTAGTTAAGTGCTCCTTTCAGTCGGTCACTGAAACTTACATTTTGTCTTCAAAGTTATCGTTCTTTACAAAGATCGTAGCACAGCCTTGAGGCAGATGATTGAGTATGAAGCTGCACTGCCTTGAGATTGATGATATGACAGGAAATAGAGAATTGCAAAGGAAGGAAGTTCTAATATTTCTGCTTTATATCTCAAGTTGTAATCTCAATTGTTGTGAAGCATGACATATGCTACCTGTTACAGTTGAATCCTTGATGTTTGGTTTCAATCTGTATGAAAATCTTAAGAGTCCATCAGAACAAATCACCATTTCTAAAATGCTAATAACAGAAGTATAATGTAGAGTCATAGAATCATACAGAATGGAAACAGACCTGTTGGTCCAACCAGTCCATACCAATCATGTTCCCAGACTAAACTAGTCCCAACTGCCTGCACTTGGCCCATATCCCTCCAAACATTTCTTATTCATGTACTTATCTCAATGTCTTTTAATTGTTGTAACTGTACCCACATCCATCGCTTCCTTTGGAAGCTCATTCCATGCATGAATCACTGTCTGTGTAAATAAAAAAAGTTGCCCATTATGTCATTTTAAAATCTTTCTCCTCTCACCTTAAAACATGGCCCCAGTCTTGAAATCCACCACCTTATGGAAGTGACACTTGGCTTTCACCTTATTTATACCCTTCATGATTTTATAAACCTTTATAAGGTCACCTCTCAACCTGCTACGCTTCAGTTAAAAAAAAAGTCCCAGCCTCTCCTTATAACTCAAACCCTCCCTTCCTGACAATTTCCTGGTAAATCTCTTCTGAACCCTCTCCAGCCAAATAATATCCTTTCCAGAACAGAGCTTGGATTCAAGATGGTGTTTACATTGAGTGACTTCTTGTAAGCTCCCTCCAACAGATCTAACTCTAGCATTTTTTTTATAACTGTTCTCCACTTTTAAACTTACATTCTAACTCTGTAACAATTCTTGCTAACATTGATCTCACCTATGTATGCATTGTGCAATGTAACCTATATGCCTCTGTTTACATCTTTTTACAAACTCTGATATGTACTCCTTGCTTACTGTGATCTGCCTGTATTGTTTGTAAACAAAGCTGTCATGTACTTTGGTACACATGACAATAAATCAATCAATCAAGGCTAGAGCTGGGTACAGTAGTCCAGAAGAGGCCTCACCAACGTTCTCTACAACCTCAAAATAACACCCCAACTCCTATCCTCAAAGGTCTGAACATCGAAGGCAAGCATGCTAAACCCTATCTATATGTGGTGCAAACTTCAAAGATTTACGTACCTAAACAGTTTCTCTGTTCGACAACACTACCCACGGCCCTACTTATAATTGTATAATCTTGCTTTTGTTTTACCAGAATGTGATACTGTATATTGGAGTACCACTGAATTGATGGGATCTATTCCCTATTTTTCACTCTGTAGTATAGGGGTTAAGTACCTGTCTAGGCTAGTTGAACTCTGCTGGTAGTAGAGATCCCATTTTTGTGAATTGTTGACAGAGGTATCAGAGAGATGTGAACCAAACAACCAGATAAACCAGGAACACATTACTCCCACTCCTTCTACAACAAACTAAGAGGAAGTTTGAGCCTTAATTAAGCCACTGCAGCTTATCAATTTCATTCAGTCATTTAATTTGAATGATTCAATTTAATTCTCTTTTTTTGAGCATTACATTTCTACTTATTTATTCAAGCAAACTATTGAGTAAATTTTTGATGCAAAAATTGACTTTGAACTATCAGCAGTAGATGGTACAAAGATTAACTTTGTGATTTTCACAATTGATCATGGATCCTATTTTAGTCGAACTTTACCTCTAGGGATTTATAGATAAGTAAAGTTTGCAGACTGGGTCAGATAATGAAATTATATTCAGTTTGATGAAAAATGGATGCATTTAGAATGAGCCCTGCCCTCATCACCCTCATTTGGTCAATTTCTTAGAACTATGATGTTTTTGTTTCAGTAACTACATAATATTTGCATTGACTGAGAAGAAGTGGACTATTCCTCCACTTACATCCTCCAAATAAATGTCTTATTTTCTAATTTGGTCCTCCTTCATTTTCTGTCTTATAAAGCAGAAGGCTGTCATAAAATATAATATCACTGTATTGGACCTGTGTTGCTCTCAGCATCCTTTATTTGTGCTTTTTTGTTGCTTTTTTCTTTCTTTCGCCCTTCTAGAAAGATGGGCATTTTATTTTTACAGTGCAACTCCTATTTTCTACTATAGGGACCCTTCTGTCTTAGTAATTGACATTGGGTCATTATTAAGAGTATCCAACTATTGTCTTGGGCAGAGGCTACAAAAGCATAGGTATGGAAATAGAGCCATCTAGGTATACGTCTGAAGAGAATATTTGACACATGAGAACAATCAAAAACTAATCTTAGTTTACAGCTCTTTATAATCATGTGACTTTCTTCATTTAAAATGAGGCCTAGTGAGTTTATGTTCTCTTGGGCTGAAAGTTAAATATATACAGCATTGGGTTGTGTTTGCTAGATTCTGAGGGACGACGTCTGACTTACAGCTTTCCCCTCATCAACCTCCTTCGTCACCTTTTCAAAGAATTTATGTTCTCTTGGGCTGAAAGTTAAATATATACAGCATTGGGTTGTGTTTGCTAGATTCTGAGGGACGACGTCTGACTTACAGCTAAATTCTGTGAAAGTTCTGATGAGCTAAATGCAAAAGCAAGCAATGCAGTTTCGAGTGGACTGTATTGTTCACAAACTTTCCATGACTTTTTTTGGAAGAGGATGAGAGAGCAGCTCAACTTTATTCCTAACCTCTATTCTAAGTTGCCTTTGACCAATGGCTGAAGTGTTACTTTTCCTGGAATGTTAGAGAAACTCAGCAAGTTTGGCAGCATCCATGGAGAAAGAAAAAGAGAAACGTTTTTGACAAAGATTCATATTGGAGTTAATGTTTTGAGTCTGATAAGTTTCTTCAAGAGCTTCTCTCTGTACCTCTCTCCACGCATGCTGCCAGGCCTGTTGTGTTTCTCCAGTATTCTCTGCATTTTGTTTGCCATTAATTTTCCTAGGGTGACAAAACATGAAGTATCCTGTGAGGATGTGGAGTGCAGTATGATTGCAGTGGTGGCATTGTGAATCAGCACCTCAATTGACCGGAGAGGTTTGCCCCACTTGCTTTCATTCTTGGGTTGATCCTGAGGCGTCATGCACTTAATTTAGTTTCTTGGATGGCTTATTACGAGAGTCGGATACAGTCAAGGAGCAACCAGAGTGGTGCACTATCCTTGATTTGGGGAAAATGGAGGATTGACAAAGAAGCAGTGTTGTGGAAGGGTTTCAACAGAACAGGTGCACCTGAGAGATTGAAACAGATACCTTTGCTTTGTTATTGCTGTGATCAAAGCTACTTCATTCTGGGAAGCCGTTATTAACAAGGTGCATTCTCTTGTTTGTTTTCTACTCAAGCTCTGTGAACCAAAGGAAGCTGCTACCTAAACTAGTGTATAATCTGCTTTCTGAGCGAGATTTGAGGAAGAAGTTAAAGGAATGTGGACTGTCAACTCAGGGCACTAAAGCACAGATGGTTAAACGACACCAGACATTTGTGCAGACCTACAATTCGCAGTGTGACTCCTTAAACCCCAGATCAGGTGAGTAAGACCCTCTAAATTGTCAGGAGTAAAACAACATTGCATGTGCACGTTCTTTTTCTATGTAAGTTTATCCTTAATGTTCATAAGTATTTAAATTAAGACAAATGGGAACAACCCCCCACCACTACCAAAAATTAACTGATCAAATGCAAGTGAATGTTAGAATTTTGAAAACAAAGTTAAGTTTAACTTTTGAAAATGCATGTGTACTGCAAAAGATTCCTGAATTGTGAAGATAATTATGGAAAAGATCAGTTAATACTTTTTGCAGAAATCAATGTCAGCTATTCACCACCTCATTGTGTGTTCCTCCATTCAAATTGGCCCCAGTTATTTTCTGGACCTGTGTATACCTCCCTGCTTCCAGGTAATGCATTTTGCAATCTGATTTCCTTTTGGCAAAACAGTTCTGCCTAGCCCACCTTGGATTCCTAAATTGTGACTTATTCCTGCATGATGCTTCAACTCGGTGATTAATGATCCATTTGGAAGTGTCAACTCCTTAGCCCTTCCAGTCAGACACTCAGAGCAGCAGGTAAACACAATAACCAGGACTTTATACTAATGCATTTAGCTCACCATGGTTTTCCTGTCCATTAAACTCAATAGTGGAGGGGTTGGAGTCACAAGCTGATGAACAATTAAGTGGAACATCACAACCAGCGCCTTAGAAGTTAATGGGCATCATTATGTTGCATAGAAACCTTCAAGTAATTGAAGTATATGTTGCAAGTTGAACCAAGCTGTACTAACTGTGGTTACTTTTGAAACTTGGTGCACTGTTATAAATGCTGAGGTTATGCACAGCCTCTTCATTTATGGCAATTCAATCATTCAACAGAACAATGGGAGGTTTTAAATTTTAACTTTCAACTTTGTGTGGCTCTTGCGCTTTGACTTTAAATTGAACATAAACTAATGCTTTAACGGTGCAGCATGAATGCTATTTGCTGTTATTTGACATTTGAATACTAACCATTAAGGAGAGACATTTCTGCGCACTCTGGAAATCCTGTCTCTGAACTGGAGCATCGCAGATAAGCTGAAACAGTTATGGTGCTAGCTGCTTCACGAATTAAGGAATGATCGAAATTTATGGCAGAAGAGGCTGATTTGGCCATTGTGTCTGTGCCAGCTGAATAAGAGCTATCGAGCCTAATTCCAACCCACAGCTCTTCCTTCAATGCCTTGTCACTTACAGGACTTAAGGGCATATCCAGATAGCCTTAGACAAGTATAGATGTTTCAGTCAATAAATTCCAGATTCCCACAACCCTCTAATATTTCTCAACTCCCCTCTAAACCTTCTGTCTTTTACTGTGTCTCCTTGTTATTGATCTCTCTGCAAAGGGGAATGGATCCGTTCTGCCCACTCTACCTAGATCCCTAGTTATTTTATGTACCTCAATTAAATTTTCTTTCTTGTTCTTATTGTGAGTTAGACATTTACTTCTGTTTGTTCCTGTGGAGCAACAAATAAAGACATTCATGGTTTATCGTGGTACTTACAATTTACACGGCGAAGTAAGAAAAAGAAACCTGTGGAATTTTGCTTACTTGGAGCCAGTTTACCTCAGTTGCACTTAGTGTTTCTGTGTTTACAACCAAATGGCTGAGATTTGAACATAACTCTAGAAACAGTGCAAAATATTTTACTCATCATCCTGTTGGCCTCAAGTGAGAAGACTAAATATTTCATGTGTTTTACGACATGTAATTTTTTTTTCCCTGCACTGTTTTTGATCATAGAAGGGAAAGTAAATTGGGTCTGTAGAGGAATTAGCAATTGAAAGTGGTAAAGTGTTCATTGAAGGCTCTGCAGTTATTGCCTCTGGATGGACATCACTTTATGTCAGTGTTATTTCCAAAACCTATCAATCACACAGGCATCTGATTTATATAAATAAGTACCTTGAAGGGGAGAGAACTTAAAAAAATAGGAGCAGGAGTGGGCCATCTGGCCCATCGAGCCTGCTCTGCCATTCAATAAGATCATGCTGATCTTTTCGTGGACTCAGCTCCATTTACCCACCTGCTCACCATAACCCTTAGGTCCTTTACTAATCAAAAATCTATCTATCTTTGCCTTAAAAGCACTCAGTGATGTACTCTAAACTGCTTCGCTGGACAAAGAATTCCACACGTTCAAAACCCTTTGGGTGAAGAAGTTCCTCCTCAACTCAGTCCTAAATCTGCTTCACCTTTGAGGCTGTGCCCCCTAGTTCTAGTTCCACCTGCCAATGGAAACAGCCTCCTTGCTTCTATCTTATCTATTGCCTTCATAAGTTTATATGTTTCTATAAGATCCTCCCTCATTGTTCCAAATTCCTATGAGCAGAGTCCCAGTCTACTTAATCTTACCTCATAAGTCAACTCTCTCAATTCTGGATTCAATGTAGTGAACCTCCTCTGCACCGTCTCCAGTTCCAGTACATCCTTTCTCTAGTAAGGAGATCAAAACTGTACACAGTACTCTAGGTGTGGCCTCACCAGCATCCTATACAGCTGCAGCATAACCTCCCTGTTTTTAAACTAGGATGACCTTAAGGGGCTGACGGAGAAATTCAGGATAACTGTGGTCCCCATCTAGGGTGAGAACAGAACCAGCTCCTGGATCAAGGAGTCTTTTAGTGACGTCTGTGAAGAGATGTTAAAGTGAGGTCCCACCTGCTCTCTCAGCTGGATGTAAAAGATCTTGTGACACTGTTTGAGTTCTCCCCAGTTATTTGGCTGATATTTGTAGCTTGAAAGGCTCTATATGGGTGTGTGACTTTCTTTTATCAATGAAATGAAATGTGATCCAGATTAGGGGAGGCTTGTCTATGACCATTGTTCTGAAGTGGAGTTGGAGATGGAGATGGAATGCTACTTCACAAATTTTTAATTGTAAATTGCTTTGTGAGTGCTTTGCACAAAAAAAGGCATGTGGAATGCAATCCCAAAATCTCTTGTAATAAAAGTGGAATTTGTTTCAGCCACCAGTATCTCGTGGCTCTAATCATAAACGAATTGAGTTGTAAATCTGTTCCCTAAATACCAGCAAAATCTCATGCAATAAAGATGGAATTTGATTTGAGACATTTTTAAGTCCCTCTTGTAAACAAAGAGGAGCATCTCGGGGAAACATTGACCACAGAAATCTCCAAACTAAAATGGATAAACACTAGTCAACAATTTTACAAAGAGAATGGTTTTCCCAAACAAACTACTGGCGATCCTAGCAGCCGGATCTCTACATTATGATGTGATGTCCCGAATAAGGAAAATCACTCTTTTTTCCAATTTTAAAATTTATTTTTAAAAATATGCAGTCTGTTAATGGTTAATTTTATTAACAAAGTTAAGGAACATTTAAAAAAGCACAGATTAAACACCCTGATAGCTAAGAAAAATTGCTAGGATACTGAGTGTTGGTTTAGGAGAAATATGTAATACTTCATTTTGTAAATGAATCTAGTGTTAAGTAAAAAGACTGATGCCTGGCTTCTTATTTCACAATTTTCTTACAGCATAGAACAAGCTCATTTGGCCCAGTATACCTATACTGGCTCTTTGAAACAGCTCTCCAATTTTAGCCCTGCATCCCAGAATTTCTCACAAAATTGCCAATTACTGCACTTCATGTACAAGTGCAGTTGCTAATTTGTTTCACTTCATACCGATCAACAGCCTGTCTATATTCTCTTGTGGTCTGCTGTTCTACTGTTCACCATTTATTACCTTGTATCATGTGTGAAACTTTGAAATTTTACTCTCTCTATCCAAGTCTATGTCAATTATAAATATGGAAAGAAAACTGGCCCTAATGGACTCCAGTCTCCAAATCTGAAAAAAACATCTCTAATTTGCCTGCCGCAATCAATTATGGACCATATTATCACCATCCCTTTAGTGCTTCTATTTTCCATGTAAGTGTTATACATGGTAAAGTTCACATTTACAAAATCTACTGCATTACCAATATCAATCCTCTCTAAAACTTCAAAAACAGGATGAATTTTCCTCTCCTCAATCAGGGTTAATCATTTTAATCTTGTTACTGGCTTTAAATGAGATTAGTTAGTTTAACAGATTTGAGGCTCAAACCTTATCTAAATGATCTCTGTGTTTTAAAGCATTCTGTGGCCATACTGTGAAATAAGAAACCAGGCACCAGTCTTTTTACTTAACACTGGATTTATTTACAAAATGAAGTATTATATATTTCTCCTGAACCAAAACTCACCATCCTAGCAATTTTTCTTGGCTATCAGGGTGTTTAATCCGTGCTCTTTTAACTGTTCCTTAACTTTGTTAATAAAATTAATAATTAACAGAGTGCTTTTCTTTAACATACAAAGTAAATTTTAAAATGGGAGGAAGCGTGATTTTGCATATTTGGGACATCGCATCATAATATAGAGATCCTGCTGCTAAGGTTTGTTTGTTTGGGCAAACCATTCTGTTTGTAAAATTGTTGACTAGTGTTTACTCATTTTAGTTTGGAAATTTCTTTCTAGCATCACTTTACTATGAGCAAGGCTAATCCTTAACCATTTCTCAGTCACATTCTTTGTCAAATGTTCATTATCCCATAAAGAATGGCTATCTACACAAGCAAACTATTCTCAGAATATAGCATATCTCTTAAAATCAAATGTTGCTACTTGAGCCAGATTTCTGCAGCCAAGGTACTTTTAAACTATCTTCTTTATTCGTAGCTTTCCATGCTAAGAGGTAATATGTTCACCCATCAAGAACACAACCGAAATATATTTGAACAATCGAGTCAGGAGATTGAAATGGGCGAGCAGCATTAAAATCGACTAATTGTGTGTCATTTGGGTAATCCATGACTGGAAATCTGAGTGCATGTCGCCCTGCATGTAATTTGTGAATGTTTTATTTGCTGTTAAAACATCCTCAGTTGTAGCATATTTCGTCATAATTTTTAGTTCTAGTACAGGCACACAATTCTTTATCCGGAATCCTGAAATCCGAAGTTTTCTTCATTAAGTTTTTTTTCTTATTAACAAGTTTGTTTGGTGTACAAACAGATGACTCAACTCCACACCCCCCACTTGGCCCACGTCACTCAGATATGACATGGCAGTGTGGCCCAGCACTGGCAGGCATCAATTCTGTACTCGTGGTACTTACAGGTGTGTCTGCTGTTTGGTAATTGTTTTTTGACTTCATCGTGAAACTATTTCTTATTCCGAAAAATTCTGAATTCCAAAAACCAAGGTTTTCAGATAATGGTTGTGTACCTGTACATAAAAACTGGTATTAGGATTTGTGTGAAATCATATCCAATTTCAGGTGACTCTCTTCCAACAACCACAGTCATCTTCCTATGTTCTAGGTATGATTGCAACTAGCAGAGAGTTTGCCCTGATTCTCATTGATTGCAGTTTTGTTAGGGTACCTTGATGCCACACTCAGTCAAATGGGGCCTTGATGCAGAGTCCAAATGTCATTGATCTCACCTCACCTCCGAAATTCAGCTCTTTCAGCCATGAGTCATGGTTGTAATGAGGTCAGGAGCTGAGTGGCCCTGGCAGAACCCAAATTGAGCTTTGTGGGGTCATGTTCAAATGATGACTGAAATTGGTGAATGGTCAAAATGACCTCTTTATTCAGCAACTGCAGTAGCAAAGTTCGTACACACAGTTTTTACATATATTAAAATTCTATTACTATGGTATTTTGTTATTTTATCTATTGTACACAAAACTTTGGGTGAATGCTGTCCTAGGGAAATAGGAGATGGTTTAAGCATGGTTTGCAAAGTACTGGGTGCTGCTACTGGTAGGATTAAGAGTGTCTATCTCTTCTGCTTGCATAGTTAAGAGGTGTTGGTCCTTTTTGTCTGAATGTTAAATGTAAATGTTAGTAAAATACTAGACCGATATGATTTAACTTAGTTAGAAATCATACATGCACTAAATAAAAGTATAAAAGATATTAAACTGATTACTGCTGCTGGGTCATGAGATTTTGTTCACTATTTGCTGGTGGGAATTTCATACATTCATACATTCACGTAGTTTCAAATCATAGAATCTCTACATTGTGGAAACAGGCCATTTGGCCCAACAAGTCCACACTGACCCTTCAAAGAGTATCCCATCTAGACCCATGCCTCTACCCTATTACTCTACATTTCCCCTGACTAATGCACCTAGCTTACATATCTCTGAACACTATTGGCAATTTAGCATGGCCAATTCACCTAACTAGCGCATCTTTTGACTGTGGGAGGAAACCAGAGCACCCAGAGAAACCCGTGCAGTCCCTGGGAGAATGTGCAAACTCCTCACAACCAATCACCTAAGGATGGAACTGAACCCGGGTCCCTGGCGCTGTGAGGCAGCAGTGATAACCACTGAGTCACTGTTTTGCTGTGAAGCGCTGCTTTGGTAGTATGTTTAGCAGTCCTGTTAATATGTTTTCAACAAGTACATACTAGTTGGGGAAACTGTTTGATGTTTTGCAGTCTGTTCAGGTCCTGAGAGATGGTAGGGGCTGATTAGTATTATAATGTCTCCACGACTCGACCAAAACTTTGGAAATAAGGTGGTGGTGGAGGTATTGCTTTTGAATAGGTTAGTAGTCTTTGATATTTATTCAGAGGTAGCTTTTGATGTAAATAGGTCTGATAAGTGTTGAAGTTGTGAGGTAGCAGTCATGGATTTGGAAAAACTGTTTTAATTTACTCTATCTTGCAATATAAAAGGTACTCCAGAACTGCGGTTTATTGAATGAATGAAAACCCATTATATAAAGAGTTACGAATGATTGAAATGGGAACACAGTATTATATATAGGGCGCTTGTGAGGATGTTTTAAGGAGTTGTAAATGAATGAGAACGTGGTATTAGTAAATATAAAGTGCTTGTGAGTGGGAAATATAAAGCGCTTGTGAGTGGGTTAGTAAAGATGTTGATAATACAATATCTCAGCATCAGTGAACAGTTTATTGCTGAGCAGGTGCTGCTTGATAACACTATTGATGACACTTGCCATCACTTTACGGGATGATTGAAAGTAGACTGATTGGATTGTATTTTGGCCAGGTTGGATTTATCCTGCTTTTTGTGCACAGGATGTACCTGCGCAAGTTTCCACATTGTGGATGTAAGTTTGTTCACTGAGCTGGAAAGTTCGTGTTCAGACGTTTTGTCACCATGTTAGGTAACATCATCAGTGAGCCTTCGATGAAGCACTAGTAGTATGGCCCACTTTGTATTTATGTGTTTAGATTTCCTTGGGTTGGGAATGTCATTTCCTGTGGTGATGCCATTTCCTGTTCTTTTTCTCAGGGCGTGGTATGTGGGATCCAAGTCAATGTGTTTGTTGATAAGAGTTCCGATTGGAGTGCCATGTTTCTAGGAATTCTCGCATGTGTCTCTGTATGGCTTGTCCTAGGATGGATGTGTTACCCCAGTCGAAGTGGTGTCCTTCCTCATCTGTATGCAAAGATACTAGTGAGAGTGGGTCATGTCTTTTTGTGGCTAGTTGATGTTCATGTATCCTGGTGGCTAGTTTTCTGCCTGTTTGTCCAATGTAGTGTTTGTTACAGTTCTTGCGAGGTATGTTGTAAATGACATTGGTTTTGCTTGTTGCCTGTATAGGGTCTTTCAAGTTCGTTAGCTGCTGTTTTAGTGTGTTGGTGGGTTTGTGGGCTACCATGATGCCAAGGGGTCTGAGTAGTTGGCAGTTATTTCTGCATTTTCCACATTGTGGGGTAGTAGCCAGTGTTGTAACTATACTGGAAGATCTTAGCTAGGGGAGTGGCAAGTTCTGGAGCACAAGTCTACAGTATGTTGTCAGGGCCCATAGACTTTGCAATATCCAGTACCTCCAACCATTTCTTGATATCGAGTAGAGTGAATCAAAATAGAGGAAGACTCGTATCTGTGATGCTGGGGACCACTGGACTTCTCGACTGCTCTGTTTCTCTTTGAGATGCAAAATTATTTTTCTGTGATGACTGAAACGACTTATCAGGCTTTAAGTAATGCTTTCCAAATATTATTGTCAATTCAAGTTTACTCCCTACCTATTCTACCTCATGTCTAAGTCGAAATATTGAAGGCTCCCTAAAGGACGAGTTCCAGTCTTAAATTACCTTTTACAATATATTTCAGAAGTTGAATTCCAAGCAACCTCCTTATAGCTCTCTGAACTGTCTGCAGGTTTCTGCCTTGATGAGTACCATTCCCCCCGAAAGTACAATGTGTTCACTATAAATTCAGCTAATTGTACTCGCTTCCAGGCCCTGGGGAACCATCATGCAACACAGAAGTTATTCTGGGATTCTTCCCATGGATCAGTTGACAAAGACTGTAGCCCCCTACCACTTGAAACAAATTCTTTGCACGGATTGCTCATGTCAAGGCAGGTCAGTTGTTCAGCTGATATTTTATAAATCTGTGCTTGATTTCTTAGTATCCATTGTTGAAAGCATTGTCTGCAGTGATGCTCATGATCACAGTAGTCATATTTTCACACAGGTCACTTTAAACGCAGTCCCGGTAAATTCTTCTCCCCACACTCTGCTACCACTCCCAAATGAGAGTCAGAATTCAGCTACTCCATCCAAACCAATTTTTCCACAATTTCTTCCACAGTTCCCCAATTTTCTTAGTGTATTTCTGTAGGAAGGATGAATCTGATCATCTGTCTATAAGATGTAAATTAAAATTGTTCCTCCTTTTCCCACACCTTTGAATCTATGAACACTACTTCATTAAAGTCTTGTGCCAGTGGCAGATTTACATGAGGCTGGCCAATGTCATCTGATTCTTATGTTAGATTTTTCACTAATCTCTTTGAGCCCTTTGTATTCATCATCAGCTACACTTATATCCTTTTGTTGGATTTTTCTTCTGTGACAAAATGAGCAAGTTGTCTAGGTAACATGAAGACAATTTTCTTTTTTTCTTTCAAGTTCTTACCATTTTGACATTGAGTGATAATCCCAGTTTTGCTGTGGGGATGCAAAATGCCCTGACTGGATAAACTGCAGATCTACCATTTTACAAAATAATTGCTCCTTCATTTTTTATGTTTGATTTCATTTGTGTCTTCATTGGAGGCTTGCTCAGCAGCAAGAGTATCTTACTTGAAATTATATTTTACTCAGAATAGGGGCATGGAACACACTGCCTACAACGGTAGTAGACTCGCCAACTTTAAGGGCATTTAAATGGTAATTGGATAGGTGTATGGACAAGAATGGGATAGTGTAGATGAGCTTCAGATCGGTCCCACAGGTCGGTGCAACATCCAGGGCTGAAGGGCCTTTACTGCGCTGTAATGTTCTATGTTCTACATTGATTCTTAGTTTCCAATCTTCATGGACCGTGTTGAATCTTTGTCGTCAGATGATGAAGTAGGAAACCAGACATCAATCTTACTACTTAATATTAACTTTACTTACAGAATGCTGCATTGCATAAGTCTGGCATCTCCCTTATCCGCACTCATTGTCTCAGTAGTCTTTCTTTATATGTGCTTCACATGAATAATCAATCAAGATGTGATCTATATGGACTTCAGTAAGGCGTTCGATCAGGTTCCCCATGGGAGACTGATTAGCAAAGTTATATCTCATGGAATACAGGGAGAACTAGCCATTTGGATACAGAACTGGCTCAAAGGTAGAAGACAGAGGGTTGTTTTTCAGACTGGAGGCCTGTGACCAGTGGAGTGCCACAAGGATCGGTGCTGGGCCCTCATTTACATAAATGATTTGGATGCGAGCATGAGAGGTACAGTTAGTAAGTTTGCAGATGACACCAAAATTGGAGGTGTAGTGGACAGCGAATTATGAGGGGCATAGATAGGATAAATAGACAAAGTCTTTTCCCTAGGGTCGGGGAGTCCAGAACTAGAGGGCATAGGTTTAGGGTGAGAGGGGAAAGATATAAAAGAGACCTAAAGGGCAACGTTTTCACGCAGAGGGTGGTACATGTATGGAAGAGTTTGGAGGGATATGGGCCGGGTGCTGGCAGGTGGGACTAGATTGGGTTGGGATATCTGGTGGGCATGGACGGGTTGGACCGAAGGGACTGTTTCCATGCTGTACGTCTCTATGACACTATAACTTGTTTGTCCTGAGCTAGACACTACAATTAGTATCCAACACCACTGCCAACCTTGGACTCTGGAAATTGGATGTTGTAATCCATGCATGAGTGTATTAAGTGAGACACTGATTATTATCTCACAAATTTACAGGCAGTCTGATTAAGGGCTGTATGCTAACAGCCAAGCAAAGCTTTAATCTAATCATTAATTCATAATCTGCAACAAAACAGATATTATAGTTAAAGTGCCTATTCCCAAAAGCAAACTTATTTTTATGCAATCTAATAGGTCATCTGGTCGGTTTGGCCCTTACCACCTCAGTCAGTTCTGCTACTGCAACCTGGATCAGTGCTGCCAAGAATGGCTTCACAATCACAATCTCTGGAGGGAGTCAAGAGTAGGGACATATTCACATTACCTAAGTATCTTTGGTTCAAAGATGTGCCTGCTGTGCTCTGCATAACCATGACCGAAGGGTGTAGCAGTACATCCTTATGATCTGAATTGGATATCTGTGATGTTCTCGTGTGTATTTCAATCACCAAATGCAGACCAAGAAAATACTTGCAGTGATGCCAAATAAAAATTAGTATGCCGCTTTTGTTACATAGCCGGTGACAATTTGGACCATTTGTTACAGTGAAATTCACATTGTATAATTAGTTCCACCTATCTCCACAGACTACAAAATAATACTTTGCGACACTTCCCCACCCTTAGTGGATTGACCTGAGGTAAGCAAAGTTATTCCAAACTACTGTTCTGCACTGAGCCGCATCAAGCCTGCCAGAATACTTTTCAGCTTAAAGCTTGACTGGTTTTGTAATCTTTGCTGAACCTGACTTTATAAATCAGCTTCTCCTTTTTCATGCACTCTCAGTTTACATCTAGAAGGATCTGAAGACCTATCAACTCACCAGATATGATGGGCTTTATTGAGTGTTGATATAGACTTTCATAGATTCATACAGCACAGAAAAGGCCCTTTGGACCATTGAGTCTGCACTGACATAACTACCACTAAAAATGCGCTATTCCCAATTTTCTGCACTTATCCCACAAACATCCATGTTATGATATTTGAAGTGCTCATCCAAATATTTTTTAAAGGTTTTAAAATTTCCAGCCTCCACTACCATCCCAGGCAGGGCATTCCAGATTCCTGCCACCCGCTGAATGAAAATGTTTTTTTTCTCCCCTCCCCCCCCACCATCACCACCAAGATCTCCGGCCCCTTACCTTAAAACTATGCCTACTCGGGGTTGATCCCTCAACTAAGGGAACAACTGCTCTCTGTTTACCCTGTCCATACCCCTCATAATCTTATATAACTCAATCATGTCCCCCCTAAGTCTTCTCTGCCCTAAAGAAAACACTCTAAGCCTATCTAATCTCTCCTTAAAGCTCAGTTTCTCCTTCCCAGGTAACATCCTGGTGAACCTCCTCTGTATCCCTTTCAGTGTTATCACAACCTTACCTCTAGTGACATGACTGAAACTGCACAAAGTAGAGACTCCCTACAGTATGGAAACAGGCCCTTTGGCCCAACAAGTCCACATTGACCCTCCGAAGAGTATCCCACCCAGATCCATTCCCTACACTATATTTACCCCTGACTAACGCACCTAACACTATGGGCAATTTAGCATGGCCAATTCACCTGGTCTGCACATCTTTGGATTGTGGGAGGAAACTGGAGCACCTGGAGGAAACCCATGCAGACATGGGGAGAATGTACAAACTCCATACAGACAGTCCCCCAAGATGGGACTTGAACCTAGGTCCCTGGCGCTGTGAGGCAGCAATGCTAACCACTGAGCCACCGTGCTGCCCCAGTATTCCAGATGTGGACAACACTCTGTACAACTCCAACATTACCTCCTTTCTGTTTTATTGTATGCCACAACTGATAAAAGCAAGTGTCCCATTTGCAGCCTTAATGAATGAATTGCTTATCATTTGCAGTCTAGTAGAACTATGCAACATCTTAGTTCTTTTTAAAAATTTTTATGAACAGACTACATTTTGAGAGCCTCAACTGTTAAGTTAGTGACGGAGGAATGGTTGTTTAGTAATTTGCTATCACCTATTTCATTAAATAGGTCTAAAAGCTCATGAACATGTTTTGTTAGGATTACTCTTTCCTAGGATATGAGTGTTGATGCCTCGGCCAGCTTATACCTCATTGCCCTTGAGAAGGTGGTGTAAGTTACCCTCATAAACTGCTAGGATCTATGTGCTGAAGGTGCTCCCACCGTACTGTTAGGGCCTCCCTTTTGCTTTTTCTTTTTAAAATGTCTGAACTTTTACGGCACACGGGATCTGTTGCTTGATCTATTTGGAGAAAGTGAGGATTACAGATACTGGAGATCAGAGTCGAAAAGTGTGGCACTGGAAAAGCACAGCTGGTCAGGCAGCATCTGAGGAGCAGGAGAGTCGATGTTAAGGAGACACTATGCAAGTTAGTGACAGTCGAGATGGATGGAAACCCTGCATCAGTCAATTAGCAGTTCGAGTTGGTCTGTACACTATGTGCAAGTTGCAACTATGTGGTAGTCTTGCATCATAATTGGCAACAACAGAGTTGTTTAGCCTTGGAAACTTCACTGATTAGCTTAGTAGAAACAAAATGTCTCATGTTGCCAGGAATATCTGCAACAGGCAGCAATTTAAACTTTGTAGGCATTATGTTAAAATATACATATATAAACTATCCAGCCCTTTGGTATTTCAGAGCTTCTTGTTAAGTAAAAATTATTGTTCAATTTTTGTAATCCTGGCTCATCCCCAGCCTTACTGTGTAACTATATTTGCCATTATCTGTAATTTATCGTAAGGAATAGTGCAACCAACACAAACTAACATTCAGCTTCAAATATCAAGGGGAATCAGTTAGACATAAAGAATCTATTATGTTTTCACCAATGGTAGTTTGGATCTTTGATAATGAAGTTTGAGAGCATTAAATCAAAGTAATGCATGTAAAATTTTGCCTATACAAACGCTGACTGCCCGTTCTTTGAGCCCTCTAATTTCAAGAGTTTGTGTGCACTTGCAATTTGTTCCTAATTCATATGTAGCTGCTGCACTTGGTACCACTGCCTCTTCCACTCGCATTGTCAGCAATGTTCTCCAGGCAGAGAATCTGTTATATTCCAGTGGTTGTTAACTCAGTTACCTCCTTCATTGTACATCGCTCTGAGCCCTGGGTAACCATTGAGCTGAAACCCCAACTCACCACTGTCCCACCTGACTCAGACAATTGAGTATAAGAGCTGGGGCGACATGTTGTGGTTTTTACAGGATGTTGGGAAGGCTATTTCTGGAGCAATGTGTACAGTTCTGGTCACTCTGCTATAGGAAGGATATTTTTAATTGGAGGGGGAACAGGAAAGATTTACAAGGGTGTTACCAGGAATAGAGGATTTGAGTTCTAAGGAGAGGCTGGGGCTTCCTTTCCTGGAATCTAGGAACTGAAGGATTGACCTTACAGAGATTTATAAAATCATGAGGGGAATAGATAAGGTGAACAGTAGAGGTCTTTTCCCTGGGGTGGGGGAGTTCAAAACTAGTGCACACAATTTTAAGGTGAGAGGAGAAAGATTTAAAAGGCACCTGAGGGCAACTTTTTCCACAGGATGGAAATGAACTGCCAGAGGAAGTGATAGATGCAGTTACAGTTACAACATTTGAAAAACATTTTGGCAGGTATGTGAATAGGAAAGGTTTAGAGGGATATGGACTACACACAGGCAAATGGGGCTAGTTTGGGAAACTTGGTCGGCATGAACCACTTGGGCTGAAGGGTCTCTTTCTGTGATGTTTGACTCTGTGACTGCCATCCGAGCAGTGCCCATACATTTCCCACCCAACAATACCTCTCACTGATGTGACATTTGAACCCCCAGACACCCACCTTCCCAATCCAACAAGTGTACCAACAGTCGCTGACCCCCTGACCTGGCAGTCCCTTTCCTGATATCCAGCCTGCAGTCCTTGATCTTGTCCACTCACCATTGAAACTGCTGGAATATTGCATGGGCTGAGGCTCCACTATTTGCTTCCTCCTGGGTTCCACAAACCTGCCCCACTCGTAGTCATGCCCTCCTGTCTCTGACAACACATTGTCTTGAACAGCCGCAGTCCCACATGATTTAGGGACACCCATGGTGCTGATCGGGAGGGAGTTCCGGGATCTTGACTCAATGACACTGAAGAAGTGGTGGTATAACTCCACATCAGAATGGTGTGAGGCTTGGAGGGGAACTTGTCAAGTGGTGATATTCGTTCTTGATAGAAACCCTGTTCCATAACACTTCACAACATAATGTGGCCTTTGCATCTAGAGGTCTGACTTTAGCAACACGGAGGCATGGTAGCTCAGTAATTAGCACTGCTACCTCACAGCACCGAGTTAATGAAGCAGGGCCGGGGGAGGACTGTGAAACAGTGAGGTCAGAGTGAGTATTGACTCTGGTGGGTTGGGATAGGAAGTAAGAATAAGTGAGGCAAGTTAGAGCCAGGTCAGAGGCCAGCAAGAAAGAGCAAGTAGAAAAGATAGATTTGTCTCCTTGACTAGCAGCACAGGAAAATAATTAATGTCTGCTATATAAAATGCTGGATTGCGGGAAGGATTATAAACCAAACGACTTTTGGGAATTTTAGGAATGCCTTCCAATAGGTGGTGAGGCATAAACCACCTTTTTTGTGCCAGAGATTAGCTGCTTTGCTCTTATGTTTATCATTTAAATGTCGCTTTTGTTGAATTGTTTGTTATCTGATGTATTTAAGTTAAGATGGTAGGTTTGGGTTTTTTTTTTAGCATGATTACTTGTGGTTACAGAGGTGATCCATTTTGCATGCTAACTTCATGAAGTTACACAGGATGATAGAACTCCCAAGTGCATTTTAAGTTTTGAGCTTTGAACATTTGACCGTCTGTTCCCCAGCAGCATCTCTATTAATGCTAACTTTTATACTAAAGTAAGGCTATATCTAAAGCAATAAAGTTTAATAACTGTTTGGATGAAATTGCATCTAGTCAACAATTATCTGAGAGGATAGTATTCCATTTCTTTTCTCCAATTTTTCTCCGTATCTCTTCACTGCTGAAGCCATTCACATTTGCAGAGATAAAGAGTTTCAGTATCTCCTGTCGTATACAGGTAAGGCACATCATATTTCTAAGGTACAAACTATGCCAAAGGTGGACTCTTTGAAATGAACCTTTCATTCGTAAGAAAAATGCAGCTGCAAAGACAGCTACCAGGAGTCAACTGATTTGACTTATATTTGCACGTTCTAATGTATGCCTCTGAAAAGTTATTAAAATGTAATTGTCCGTGGCTGAGCTTCCTGCCCTCTCCCCCCACTAAAGCCACCATTACAACCACCAAATCAGCCAACCTTTATGAAATCGGTCTGGATGCCAAACCATTTCTGAATTTAGAGTTCCTATTGTCTGGATAATTTCAGGATCTCAGATATGATGGTCCCTCAGAAACAGTTTCTGCAAGCTGGAAACTTAACAAAGGGAGTACCAAAGTATCAATGGTCACCATCTCCCATTGTGTAGCAGTGGCATCTAGCCTCGAATCATTCGCACAGGCAATAGAAGCTTTGATCTTATGGTCAAATTATTAAGACTGATTTTGGATGAGACCTTTTTGTTTCAAGGATCGGCTGTGGACAAATCAGTTTGGAAACCAACAGCACCCAAAAGGAATCATCCTCCAACAAAACAAAATCCCCACTTAATACAGACAGATCTGATGGGGAGTGAGACGGGTGATTTTCTCTTCATCTGCAAGATTTGCCTCTGCTACAAGTTGACTGTTAACCTTTACTTGTCTTCAGAGAACTATAAGGCCGGGCCCTTCAAGCCTGCCGTTTTAAAGGACTAATTCAAACATGATTTTTTTTTTTACTTGCTCACAGGTTATGGGTGTCTGGTTTTGGGCAAGCATTTATTGCCCCATCCCTAATTGCCCAGAGGGTAGTTAAGAGTCAACCACATTGCTGTGGCTCTGGAGTCACATGTAGGTCAGATGAGGTAAGGATAGATAAGCAGGAGATTGAAAGAACACAGCAAACCAGGCAGCATCAGGAGGTGGAGAAGGACTCCAAAAAGGTTACACCCGAAACATCAACGACTCCACCTCGCGATGCTGCCTGGCTTGCTGTGTTCTTCCAGCCTCATGCTTGTCTACTTGGATTCCAGCATCTGCAGTTTTTTTTCTCTCTGATAAGAATGACAGACTTCCCCTTCCTCAACGACATCAGTGAACCAGATGGGGTTTTCTGACAATCATCATGGTCATCATTCTACCCTTAATTCGAGATTCTTTATTGAATTCAAATTCCACCATCTGGATTAATAGTCTAGCGATAATACCACTTAGCCACGAATCAGTTAGCTCAGATGGTTAGAGTGTGGTGCTAATGTGATTTGTTGCTTCTATTCTGTTTTTGCTCTGTGTACATGCTTTTGCTGCTGAATTCATTTTTTCTGTGTGTGTTTGGAGTGGTGAGTGGTTTAAGTGTATTTAGATTTCAGGATCTTGTGTGAATAAATATTTTTTTTATTCTGATATAAACTTACCAGAAAGCCTGTTAAATGACAAGGTTTAAAGTTTTATTATTGACAATGGAGACTGAGAAACCCGGAACTTAGTGGTGGGAACAGGCTGTATAAAGGCTTTGCCTTTTGTGATCTCAATTTTGCTCTACATTGGGAAAATCAGCAAAAGGTTAGGCTGCCATCTCTCACCAACCATGAGTCTTCAAATGCTTTATCTGAGATTTGTCCTGACTGGTGGCAGACTAGCTGATCAGAGCAGGCATCACAGTTCAGTCCATGCTGATGCCTACGTATGCTGCCAACTCAGCCGAAATCTGAAAATGTCAATGTGCCATTTGACCTTTACCCTGGGCACTGACAAACAATTTAAAAGAACAATGAAGAACTTAATAACAACCATGATTAAAGATCCAACACCAAGCCCACTGCTTCAAGACAAATGAATGCATTTATTCATGTTGTTTTAAATTTCAATTTCAGTTTTTTAATGTGTAATTTTAAGTTGCTTTTTTGTGAAAAATGACCTTTCATTTTCTCCCACACAAAATTCCGTTCATCTTCCTTGCCATTATTGAATGTTAATTGGTTTTAGCTAATGAATTAAAAAGCTTAACATTGAGACAGAGATAAGAGTAACTCCCCTGGAGATCTGCTGTAAATATTTGACACATTTATAAGCAGCAAGGAGCGTTTGTAAAACATGAAAGTCATTTATTAAGTCTACTACACAGAAAGACGGTTGTGGTAGTTGGAAGCTATTCTCTTGGAAAACAATCATCACCATAGGAGATCGACAGATCAGGGTCTTCAGCCAAAAACTATGCACCTGCTTCATCGAGCATCTTTCCTTCATAAGGTTAGGAGTGGACTAGTCGCTGAAGTTTGCACTCTGCATGTCCTAATTGACAGCTCTGAAATTGGAAATACTGATTTACAGTAGAACATGGACAGTGATCAGGCATGAGCTGATTTAGCATTTATGCTGTTCAAATGCCAGCTATTGAAGTCCCTTACTGATAAGTCATAGAGATGTACAGCACAGAAACAGACCCTTCAGTCCAACTTGTCCATGCCGACCAGATATCTTAACCTAATCTAGTCCCATTTGCCAGCACTTGGCCCATCTTCCTCTAAATATTCATATTAATATATCCATCCAGATGCCTTTTAGATGCTGTAATTGTACTAGCCTCCACCACTTCCTCTGGCAGCTCATTCCATACACTCACCGCCCTCTAGTTTGGGACTCTCCCACTCCAGGGAAAAGAGCTTGTCTATTTATCCTATCCATGTCCCTCATGCGTTTATAAACCTTTATAAGGTCACTCCTCAGCCTCCCAAGTCCCAGGGAAAACAGCCCCAGCCTATTCAGCCTCTCCCTGTAGCTCAAATCCTCCAACCCTGGCAACATCCTTGTAAATCTTTTCTGAACCCTTTCAAATTTCACAACATCCTTCCAATAGGAAGGAGACCAGAATTGCATGCAATATTCCAACAGGGGCCTAACGAATGTCCTGTAAAGTCGCAACATGACCTTCCAATTCTTATACTTAATGCTCTGACCAATAAAGGAAAGCATACCAAATGCCTTCTTCGCTATCTTATCTACCCATGACTTTACTTTCAAGGAACTATGAATCTGCACTCCAAGGTCTCTTTGTTCAGCAACACTTCCCAGGACCTTACCATTAAGTGTATAAGTCCTGCTCTGATTTGCTTTTCCAAAATGCAGCACCTCACATTTATCTAAATTAAACTCCACCTACCACTCCTCAGCCCATTAACCCATCTGATGATCAAGATCCTGTTGAAACCTGAGGTAGCCCTCTTCACTGTACACTACTCCTCCAGTTTTGATGTCACCTGCGATCTTACTAATTATACCTCCTATGCTCACATCCAAATCATTTATATAAATGATGAAAAGTAGTGGATCCAGCACTGATCCTTGTGGCACTCCATTGGTCACAGGCCTCCAGTCTGAAAACAACCCTCCATTACCACCCTGTATCTTTGATGTTCGAGCCAGTTCTGTATCCAAATGGCTAAGCTCTCCCTGTATTCTGTGAGATCTAACCTTGCTAACCAGTCTCCCATGGGGAACCTTGTCGAATGCCCTACTGAAGTCCATATAAATCACATCCGCACTCTGCCCTCATCAATCCTCTTTGTTACTTCTTCAAAAAACCTCAATCAAGTTTGTGAGACATGATTTCACACGCACAAAACCAGGTTGACTATCCCTAATCAGTCCTTGCCATTCCAAATACATGTAAACCCTGTCCCTCAGGATTCCTCCCCCCCCCAACAACTTGTCCATCACCAATGTCAGGCTCACCAGTCTATAGATCCCTGGCTTTTCCTTACCGCTTTTCTTAAATAGTGGCATCACATTAGCCAACTTCCAGTCTTCAGGCACCTCACCTGTGACTATCGATGATACAAATATCTCAGGAAGGGCCCAGCAATCACTTCCCTAGCTTCCCACTGATCATGTCCTGGGGATTTATCCACTTTTATGCGTTTCGAGACATCCAGCACTTCTGCCTCTGTAATATGGACATTTTTCAAGATGTCACGTCAATGTCCCCACATTCTATATCTTCCATGTCGTTCTCCACAGTAAATTCTGATGCAAAATACTCGTTTAGTATCCCCCAAATCTGTGGTTCCACACAAAGGCTGCCTTGCTGATCTTTGAGGGGCCCTATTCTCTCCCTAGTTACACTTTTGTCCTTAATGTATTTGTAAAAACCCTTTGGATTCTCCTTAACTCTATTTGCCAAAGCTACCTCATGGCCCCTTTTTGATCTCCTGATTTCCCTCTTAAGTATAGTCCTACTGCCTTTATACTCTTCTAAAGATTCACTCTCTCTCTCCTGTCTATACCTGACATATGCTTCCTTTTTCTTACCAAAACCTCAATTTCTCTCGTCATTCAGCATTCCCTACACCTACCAGCCTTTCCTTTCGCACGAACAGGAATATACTGTCTCTGGACTCTCGTTATGTCATTTTCGAAGGCTTCTCATTTTCCAGCTGTCTCTTTACCTGCAAACGTATGCCCTCAATCAGCTTTTGAAAATGCTTGCCTAATGGAATTAGCCTTTCTTCAATTTAGAACTTCAACTTTTAGATCCAGCCAACTCTTTTCCATTACTGTTTTAACACTAATAGATTTATGGTTGCTGGTCCCAACGTGACCCCCCCCCCAGCCCATTGACACCTCAGTCACCTGCCCTGCCTTATTTCACAAATTTTGAACCTTCTGTACTAGGTACATCCACATACTGAATCAGAAAATTTTCTTGTACACACTTAACAAATTCCTCTCCGATTAAACCCTTAATACTATGGCAGTCCCAGTCGATGTTTGGAAAGTTAAAATCCCCTACCATAACCACCCTATTATTCTTACAGATAACAGAGATCTCCTTACAAATTTGTTTCTCAATTTCCCGCTGACAATTAGGGAGTCTATAATACAATCCCAAAAAGGTGATCATCTCTTTCTTATTTCTCAGTTCCACCCAACTAACTTCCCTGGATGTAATCCCAGGAATATCCTTCCTAAGTACAGCGGTAATGCTATCCCTAATCAAAAACGCCATTGCACCTCTTGTCTTGCCCCCCTTTCTATCTTTCCTATAGCATTTGTATCCTAGAACATGAAGCTGCCAGTTGTGTCTGTCCCTGAGCCATGTTTCTGTAACTGCTCTGATGTCCCAGTCTCATGTTCCTAACTGTACCCTGTTCATTTGCCTTCCCTGTCTTTTGCATTGAAGTAAATGCAGTTTAATTTATGAGTCCTACCTTGTTCTCTGCTTTGTTCCTTCCTCCCCTGACTGTTTGACTCGCTCTGTTTCCCAACTGTACCAGTTTCACATTGATCTCTTTCCTCACAATTTCTCTGGGCCCCCCTCCACCTTACTAGTTTAAATACTCCTGAGCAGCTCTAGCAACTCTCCCTGCCAGTATATTTGTCCCCTTCCAATTCAGGTGCAATCCATCCTTCTTTTACAGGTCACTTCTACCCCAGAAGAGATTCCAATTGATCCAATAATATGAACCCATCTCCCCATGCACCAGCTCCTCAGCCAAGCATTCATCTGCTCTAACTTCCTACCCTCATTGGCTGCCTTTTCTGACCTTCCACTGGGCAACTACTGCGGAGTCCCTCATTGACTCATAGCAGAATCATTATTTTAATACTGGCTAGAAGGGAAAGCAGATGTTGGGCACTTAGCAAAAAGTAATTCAAATATTGACTCTTGCACTCAGTTGAAAAGGCCATTCATTGCAACACCTAGGACTGAGCAGTTTACAGTACTTAGGTCTACAAGCTGCATTTCTCAGCACCAAATGACAGTATTGTGGGGAAAAAATAGGATTTTTGTGTGGCTTGAATGTATACAAGAATTTCTCTTGTTGCTCGATCAATGTAGAATTGATTAATAATACCTTTGAGTGGACTTCCATCACAATAAAGAATGGCAGTTCAAGAGGGTACCCCATCACCACTACCTCAGAGGGAAGTAGAGATGGACAGCTATTGTCGCTGTGTCAGTGTTATTGCAATGAGTGAATAACAAATACACACAAATTGTAAGAAAATGCAATTGGTTGATTTCACTTCAGATTTCAACAATTACAAAATCTACACGATTATTTCAATCCATATGTTATTGCATATTGTCTTGACTTGTTTACATTGATAACTGGATCTTTGACATTGAAGTCAAAGCATTCACTTACTGTTGAACTATGGTTGTTACATTATAACTATAACCCCTGAGAAATCAATGCAAAGAGATGTGATTTCAATTTCAGCTTGAGAAAAGCAAATTTTGTACGTCATTACTCAACAGAGATGCAACAGATATTTTCCACTTCCCAGCAGTTAGTCTGTTTACTTAAGTTTAATGTCAAATTATTCTTTTTCACTGAGATCGTAACTGCCAAAGAAACAACAAGTCAGAAATCACACAACACCAGGTTATAGTCCAACAGGTTTATTTGAAAGTATAAGCTTTTGGAGCGCTCTGAAAACTTGTACTTTCAAATAGACCTGTTGAATTATAACATGGTGCTGTGTAATTTCTGACTTTGTCCCAACTAGTCCAACACTGGCACCTCCACATCAAACATATACCAGAAGGACCAGTGTTGAGAGCAGTTCTCAAGAAGTTATACCAGACTAAAAACATTAACATTTTTTTCTCCACAAATGCTGCCAGACTTGCTGAGTGTCTCTAGCATTCTCTGTGTTTAGTTCAGATTTTCACTATCTGCATAATTTTGCTTTGATTGCCATTGAGCTAGCTCGGCCAATTCAAAGACAGTTATGAGCCATGTACATGGCTGCAGGTCTTGAGTCACACTAAACCAGAGCAGATATAGATTTCCTTCCCTAAAGGATACATTAGTGAAAGCTGGATTTTTACAGGAATAATGATCACCATTACTGTGGCTAGCTTTATATTTCAAATTTGTTAACTAAATTTAAGTACAACTAGATGTCATGTAGATGCATGTCTCCACATCATTGCTAGTCCCTTTGATCACTAATCTAGTGTGCAATTAGTTTCAGTCCTGTGCAAATTACAGCAACAGTTTTCACAGTCCGTGACCAGAGCTGATGATTTGCGTTTCTGTGGGAAAATAATCAAGAACATTACCCCCAAAGCACCATTGAAATTTCTGTGTTATATGAGTTGAATTTGGCTTATTGCACTTCCATAAATGAATAAGCTGCATTTAGAATGGACAATAAGCAGGAATACAATCCCCAAGACTCCAGTTAACAATCCTTGAGTTCCATGTTTTACAGACAAAATTGGATTTACTCGCAGTGTAAAAGCCATAAACGGCTCTGAGCAATTAGCTGAGCTTCAACTGTTCTGCATCATTCTGGCTATGTCACAAAATCAGCTATTTGCACCAAAATAGTCTGGTGTTTAAGGTCTGTTAAGACAATAATAAAACATGTTAAATATTGTCAAATCAGAACAGGAAAAGACAAATGAACATTATAGTTTCCAGGAAAGACTGGCAAGTTTTGAGTTTTATTGGCCGGGCTGAAGTTTCGAATTGTGAGTTTGCCAAATGGGCATATTCTCAGGCAGATGTTGACTTGGATGTTGTTTGTTCCCTTTCACCTTATTTCGAATTAAATTGGGTTCCTGAGAGCTGATGTGCTCAGAACATTTTGTTTTGACTGCTGATGTGTATATGGTAGGCTTTAGATAAATAGTGCCTACAAAGTTCACCTTCTTGTGGTTGTCTTTATTAAATGTAAGAAAGTTCCTTCTTTTCCAAAGCACAATGTTGTGATACTGAGCCATGTGCAAGTCCACCTGGAAGTTTGTAGGTTTGATCTCTGACTGTGCTCTATATGAAGGGAGTCTGAAGTTGGACAGTAATGGAGTCCAGTATTGTATTACGCATTAGTACTGAAGGTGTAGAGTTAAGGATATGAAAAAGATTGTTTCTTCTGATTGTTGTGGGAGTACATATTGAAATGCATTCACATTGCTAATTTTTTTTGTACACAAGCAATAATCTGGTGCTTAAACCATCTGATGGATTAAGGTGTTTAGTCATAGGAACTAATTAGCTTCTTGGGCAATAAAATATAATTGATGTGATGAGAGTGCTAAACCATATTGACTGATGGCATCTACTGTAAAATTTCTGGCCACAACAGCTGTCTTCTTTCCTTCAATGAAGTGCTGATTTCTTTGCTTTTAATTATCAAGATGCCAGTTAAATGTATTAATATTTTAGATGTTATTTTGACTTTTATCAGGTTTTGTCTGTGTTGTCCAGTGCTTTAGCCACTAGCCGCAAGTGGCTAATGGTAGTTTGGTGTATTAAAATAAAAGGTGCTTGGTTGTAAAGAGCTCCAACATTGGTAAAAGGAGACAAAAGGTCAGAGCTGTATGAATTCGCCAGGACACAGGACAGTGACTTGTAAAAAGGGGACATGAATTTATACAGGTTGAGAAAAGAGCATGAGATTCAATGGGAACATAGAGTCATACAGCACGGAAGCAGACTCTTCAGTCCAACTCATCCACGTTGACCAGTTTTCCAAACTGAACTAGTCTCACTTGCCTGTGTTTAGCCGGTATCCCTCTAAACCTTTCCTATTCATGTACCGGTTCAAATATCTTTTAGGTGTTGTAACTGTACTTGCATCTAACACTTACTCTGATAGTTAATTCCATATATGCACCACCCTCTGTGTGAAAAAGTTGCTGTTCAGGTCCCTTTTAAATCTTTCTGCTCGTTTGTCTTGCCCTTAATGTACTTGTAGAATCTCTAGATTCTTCTTAACCTTATCTGCCAAAGCCATCTTATGTCCCTTTCTTGCCCTCCTGATTTCTCGCTTAAGTATGCCTCTACTCTAGATGTAAATTTCCTTGCTAAGCTGGAAGGTTAGTTTTCAGATGTTTCATCACCATACTAGGTAACATCATCAGTGAGCCTCCAGTGAAGCACTGGTGTTAGTGACCCACTTTCCATTTGTGTTTAGGTTCCTTGGTGACATTATTTCCTGCAGTGATGCCATTTCCTGTTCTTTTTCTCGGAGGGTGGTAACTGGAGTCTAAGTGAATGTGTTTGTTGATAGAGTTCCAGTTGGAATGCCATGCTTCTAGGAATTCATGTGTGTGTCTCTGGCTTGTCCTAGGATGGATGTGTTGTCCCATTCGAAGTGGTATCCTTCCTCATCTGTATCTCATCCTGAAGAAAGGCTTATGCCCGAAACGTCGATTCTCCTGTTCCTTGGATGCTGCCTGACCTGCTGCGCTTTTCCAGCAACACATTTTCAGCTCTGATCTCCAGCATCTGCAGTCCTCACTTTCTCCTATTAGTGAGAGTAGGTCATTGTGAGAAACGAAGCTCACTCACTTCAATAATTTCAGTCCGAGACAAGATCTGAAGCAATCAGTATGTTTATTATACGCTAGCAAGCGTGGTGCCTAAAATAGACACACAGAGTTTAGCAAGTACATATCTTATATAGGATTCACTACTCCAAACCCGGTGCCCATTACTATTATTTATCTCTTGCCTTATCCGGCTTTGCGCAGAACAAAGTACAAGTTTTTTTTGGCCATTTCACCACATCATGCTGTGGTCCATTGTTAGGTATATCCTCCTTCACTGCCATCTGTTTCCCCTACTTGTGACATTTCCTCCCATTCCTCAACCATATTGAACCTTATGAGCTTTTTAATTGGGATTTCTTTTTTTGTTTTTGCAGAAGTGGGAAATAGATGCTTATAACTACTGTTTGTACAAGCATATCTGGCTTAACCTACATCCTCACAGCACCTTATGTATTTGTCTGTAACATCTACCATTGTTTGCAGGCACGTTTCATTCTTGTATGCACATTTTAGCTAATACAAAAACAATTATATATTTCCTTCACATAGTTTTCATTCTTGTTGACTCAGCTCTTGGTTGAAACAATTATACACTGGTGTGAGTTCATTTACCTTGCATAAGTAATTATGATTGTAGAAGTAACACTACTTTACCCAAATCCCATAGTCATTGACTTTTTGTGGCTATTTGATGTTCATGCATCCTGGTGGCTAGTTTTCTGCCTGTTTGTCCAATGTAGTGTTTGTTACAGTTCTTGAAAGGTATTTTGTAAATGACATTAGTTTTGCTTGTCTGTATAGGGTCTTTCAAGTTCATTAGCTGCTGTGGGTTTGTGGGCGAAGGTAATTGGGATGTGATAGATAGATGAAGGTGGGGGGGTTGATGGTGATAGGTTGGAGAGGAGGGTGGAGCAGATAGGTGGAAAGGAAGATGGACAGGCAAGACAGTTCAAGAAGGTGGTGTCGAGTTGGAAGGTTGGATCTAGGATAAGTTGGGGGTGGGGAAATGAGGAGACTGGTGAAATCGACATTGATCCTGAGTGGTTGGAGGTCCTAAGGCGGAAGATGAGGCATTCTTCCTCCAGGTGTCGAGTGGCTAGAGTTTGGCAGTGGAAGAGGCCCAGGACTTGCATGTTCTTGGTGGAGTAGTAGGAGGAGTTAAAGTGTTCAGCCACAGGGCTGTGGTGTTGTTTAGCATGTGGGTCGCAGAGATATTCTCTGTGAAATGTTCTGAAAGCTGGCGTCCTGTCTCCCCAGTGTAGAGGAGACCACATCAAGAGCAACGGATGTAGTAGATGACGCGTTTGGAAGTGCAGGTAAAACTCTTTCGGATGTAGACGTATCTTTGGGGGCTTGGATATAAGCCTTGGAGAGTTGTGGGTGCAGGTTTTCCACTTCTTGCAGTGGCAAGGGAAGGTGCCGGGAGTGCAGGGTGGGTTGGTGAGAGCATGGATCTAACAAGGGAGTCACGGAGGGAATGGTCTCTGTGGAACACAGTGAGGGGTGGGGTGGGAAATATATCCCTGCTGGTGGGGTCTGTTTGTAGGTGGCGGAAATGGCAGAGGATGATGGGTTGTATCCAGAGGTTGGTCGGGTGGAAGGTGAGGAGCAGGGAGATTCTGTCCTTGTTGTGATTGGTGGGGTGGGATTCAAGGATGGAGGAGATGCGCTGGAGGGCATCATTGAGCACGTGCGAGGAGAAATTGCGACCTTTGAAGACGGAGGCCATCTGGGATGTTCTTTGGTGGAATTGGTCGTCCTGGGAGAAGAAGTGGCAGAGGTGGAGGAATTGGGAATAAGGGATGGCATTTTTGCAGGAGGCAGGGTGGAAGGAGGTGTAGTCCAGGTAGCTGTGGGAGTTGTTGGATTTAAAGTTTATGTCCATGTTGAGTCAGTCGCTGGAAATGGAGATGGAAGGTTCCAGGAAGGAGAGGGAGGTGTCAGAGATGGTTGGATATTCAGTATCAAGAGGAAATGTGGTCCAGCAGTCTCTTGTTGCAGATATTCACTGACTGGTGCTTGCGTGAGACAAATGCATCTGTGACTTATCTTCCCAACTTGGATGTATGGAGATGGAAAGTTCCAGGAAGGAGAGGGAGGTGTCAGAGATGGTTGGATATCCAGTGGTGACAGTAATGCCATTCAGTATCAAGAGGAAATGTGGTCCAGCAGTCTCTTGTTGCAGATATTCACTGACTGGTGCTTGCGTGAGACAAATGCATCTGTGACTTATCTTCCCAACTTGGATGTTGCCCAAGTGTAGCTGCATGACAGCCTCATAGTCTGAAGAGTTGCTAGTGGAAACTACACATTGCACTAATCAGTGAACATTCCCACTTCTGATCTCATGAGGAAGGGAAGGTCATCAATGAAGAAGCTGAAGAAGGTTGGGCTTAGAATTAGAATTAGATTCATTGTCACGTGTATTCAAGTTATAAAAGAACAGGGGTACAGTGAAAGGTGTACAATGCCATGTTAGGTACAAAGTACCCAGGTACAAATCTTAGGTACAAAAAATTTGGGAAAATAAAGAAAAAAGTTACACTACGTTGCCGATTATGCCTAATCTAAGTTAGGAAAATAAAAAATAAAGCTAAAAAGATAGACATTACAATCTTTCTATAAGGGCTTCTACATGGTCTGACCAGGCTCCACCTGTTTCCAACCTGTAGCCATCTTCACTCTGGGCCCACTGGCCACCATCCCTGCTCCTCTCCAGGCGCTGGCAGAAGAGGAAAAAATAAACACGAGAGAAAAGTGAGGGAAAAAGAAAGAAAAGTAACAGATGGAGCAAATGAGTTCTGGTTGGAGCGTGCTGCTCTACTGCCATTTAGGGTGAGAGACCACTGCCCAGAGGAACTGCTATAGCAATATCCCAGGCTGAGGTGATTGGCCTTAAACAGCCACCTTCCTTTGTGCTAGGTATGACTCCACCCAGTGGACATTCTTCTTCTGGTTCCATTGACTTCAGCTTTTAAAATCTCTTGATACGCTCAGCCAAATGCTGTTTTGTGGTTGAGGGTGGTCTGTATTCTCCCAGTTCTGAAATTTGTTTCTTTTGTTGGTATTTGTGCCAAGGCTGTTATGAGCCTTCAAGCTGGGCACTGGAGAGCAGGTTATTGATTAGTAAGTACTGCTTGATAGCATTGTTGATGAGACGTTTTAATCACTTTGGTAATTGAGAATAAACTAATAGGATGGTAATTATCCAGAGCAGATATGTCCTACCTTTTGTGCTCCAAATTTGTGCAGGTAGAACTAAATTAAGAAAACAATAAGAAATGCCGGAATGACTTTACAGCACAGCGTATTGGTTAAGTTGTTAGCACTGTTGCCTTTCAGCACCAGGGACCCGGCTTCAATTCTACCCTCGAATGTCTGTGTGGAGCTGAACACTCCCTCACTGTGTGCACGCGTTTCATCTGGGTGCTCTAGTTTCCTCCCATGGTCCAAAGATGTGCAGGTTAGCTGGACTGGCCATGCTAAATTACTCATAGTGTCCAGGGATGTGCAGGCAAGGTGGATTAGCCATGGAAAATGCAGGGTTACAGGGATAGCATACAGGGTTGGGTCTGTGTGGGATGCTCTTCTGGTAGGTGGTGTGGACTTGACAGACCAAATTGCCTGCTTCCCCACTGTAGGGATTCTATGGAAATTTTACGACATGCTGTTGGGCCAGAGAAGTTGCGCACATCATCTATTTCAAGAAGGATAACGCTGTAAGAATAGGGGATTTTAAACAGGATATGGAAAAATGTTTGGTTTACAGCAAACTTCGATTTAACTGGCACTGTCAATAAACCAGCAAAAATATATATCTCAAATGCCACACAGTTTGCATTAGGTAAAAACAAGGACTGCAGATGCTGGAAACCAGATTCTAGATTAGTGTGGTGCTGGAAAAGCACAGCAGTTCAGGCAGTATCCAAGGAGCAGGAAAATTGCCGTTTCGGGCAAAAGCCCTTCACTCTATTCCTGGGTTTTGCCCGAAACGGCAATTTTCCTGCTCCACACAGACATTACTATGTCAGTAAGTTTTATTCAAGGCAAAGTTGCATCATTTCAGTGATTTATGCTGTAAATGAGGTATAGCAGTGATGTCTATAATGCCTCCATTACATTTCTATTACTTAGTATCTGTTTTAAACATTGATTATGTGAACCACTTGATTATTGGAAATATTTGATCAACTGGCACACTCCTGTTCCCATAGGTCCGGTAAATAAAACATTTGCTGTATGTCAAAATAACTAGAGACCAATCAGGAAATGTTTTAAGCGCAGGATGTTATGATCAGGAATACAGTCCCTAACAGGATGATATAGAGTAAATAATGTTGTTTAATAAAGGATTAGACATTGTATGGTCTTGAAAAGGGAAAATATACAGGGATATGTGAAAACAGTAGGGTCATAGGTCTAATTATAAAGCTGTTCCAGAGAGTGGCGTAGGTACAATAGTTTAGAAAAACTTCCTGTTATGTTATATTCCCTGACTTTCTGGGATGTGAATATTATGTATCATGACCTGGAATGGATTAGAAAAGTTGTACCAGGAGTGGCAAGGGATTAAGATCTATGAGTCCTGGATTTTGAAAGGAATATTGGCAGCAGCATTAGAACATTACTGCTTTTGGAAAAGCAGATTTTAGGTGTTAATCGATGCAGTTAAGAACAGAATAAGACAGGATTAAAGTGTTTGAGTGATAGCGAACCAGGTGAACTACACCCCAGGGTTCTGAAGGACAAAGATGAGGACATAGTAGGGGCATTGGTGATAATCTTTCAGGAATCACTGGAGTCAAGGAGGGTGCCAGTGGATTGGAAAATGGCTAATGTGACACCTCTGTTTAAGAAGGGAGGGAGGCAGAAAACAGGCAACTACGGATTGGTTAGTCTCATCTCAGTCATTGATAAGATTTTAGAGTCCATTATTAAGGATGAGATTGTGGAGTACTTGAAAGTGCACAGTAAAATAGGGCTATGTCAGCACAGTTTCATCAAGGGGAAGCCATGCCTGACAAATCTATTAGAATTCTTTGAGGAAGTAATTAGCAAGTTAGACAAAGGAGAGCCAGTGGATGCGATCTATTTGGATTTTCAGAAAGCCTTTGACACGATGTCACACAGGAGGCTGCCAAATAAGATGAGAACCCTTTAGGGTACTGGCATGGAGAGAGAATTGGCTGACTGGACGTAGGTAGAAAGTAGGGATGAAGGGGTGTTTTTCAGGATGGCAGCCAGTGATCTGTGGAGTTTCGCAGGGCCAGTGTTTGCACTGTAACTATTCACATTATACATTAACGATCTGGAAGAAGGAACTGAGAGCATTGTTGCTAAGTTTGTGGATAACATAAAGATGGGTGGAGGGCAGGTAGTATTGAGTTGATGGGAGGCTCCAAAAGGACTTGGACCGGCTAGGAGATTGGGAAAAGAAGTGGCAGATGGAATACATTGTGGAGAGGTTTGAGGTTATGCACTTTGTTAGAGATGTAGATTTCTATTCTAGAGATAGAGAAAGGCTTCGGAAATCAAGAGCAACGGAAAATGGGAATCCTAGTTCAGGATTCTCTGAAGGTTAGCATTTGGTTTAGTTGGTTTTTAGCAAGGCAAAAGCAGGAGGAGTTTGGTATGCTTTCCTTTATTGGTCAGAGCATTGAGTATAGGAGTTGGGAGGTCATGTTGTGGTTGTACAGGACATTGGCTGGGCCATTTTTGGAATATTGCAAGCTATTCTGGTCTCCCTCCTGTAGGGATGATGTTGTGAAACATGAAAGGGTTCAGAAAAGATTTACAAGGATGTTGCCAGGCTTGGAGAGATTGAGTTATAGGGAGAGGCTGTGAATAGGCTGGGGCTGTTTTCCCTGCAGCGTCGGAGGCTGAGGGCTGACCTTAAAAGTTTATAAAATCACAAGGTCTTTTCCCTGGGGTAGGGGAGTCCAGAGCTAGTGGGCATAGGTTTAGGGTGAGTGGAGAAAGATATAAAAGGAATCTAAGGTAACCTTTTCACACAGAGGGTGGTGCTTGTATGGAATGAGCTGCCAGATCAAGTGGTGGAGGCTGATGCAATCGCAACGTTTAAAAGGCGTCTGGATGAGTATATGAAGAGGAACGATTTGGAGAGAAATGGGCCAAGTGCTGGCAAAAGGGACTAGATTAGGTGAGGATATTGTTGGCATGGATGAATTGGACCGGAGGTCTGTTTCCGTGCTGTACATCTCTATGGCTATGTGACTCTAAAAGGTACAACAGCTTCTGCAGTACGAGACTCTGGTCAGACTGCATTTGAAATATTGTGAGCAGTTTTGAACCCTGCATCTAAACATGGAAGTGCTGGCATTGGAAGGTCTAGAGGAGATTCACAAGTATGATCCCAGGAATGGACTTATCATAGCTTTTCATATGAAGGGCTTATCATATGAAGAGCGGTTGAAGACTCTGGTTCTTTACTCGATGGAGTTTAGAAGAACTGAGGGGTGGGGTGAGGGGCGCCAGAGATCTGATTGAAACCTAAATAATACTGAGAGGCCAGGATAGAGTAGATATGGTGATGATGTTTCCACTAATAGGAGAGATTTGGCCCAAGGGCACAGCTTCAGAGTGAAGGGATAACCCTTTCAAACTGAGATGAAAGGGATTTTCTTCATCCTGAGGTTGGTTCATCTGTGGAACTCCTCGACACAAAAGTCAATGGAAGCCAAGTCATTGAGTCTATTTAAGACAGAGGTGGTTAGGTTTTTGATTAGTCAGGGGGTTAAAGGGAGATGGCAGGAAAATGAAGTTGAGAAAATTAACAGTCATCATCAAATGGTGGTGCAGACTCTATGGGCTCAGTGACCTAGTTCTGCTTCTATACTTTATGGTCTTATAGTAAAATGATGTAATGTTGGAAGGACAATCACAGCGGTAGTGATGATGCTTCACGTAACTTGTTAACGTTGAACTATGTGTAGAATGTATTTTGGGCAGGAGGAATTTCAGTGTCCACCAGCAACTCTGCACAGAATGAACTGGCCAGGTCCTGAAAGATGCAAGTTTCAGACTGGACCGGTGGCAGGTCGTGAGTGACTGAGCAGAGCATTTCCACGTATTATGGCATTTTGAACTGACAAAAAGCAGAGGGTGGGAACCTTTCACTGCTGCATGCTCCATAGCAACATCTTGACAAATAATAGTTAACTTACCTGGGTAAAATTTGAATAAAAGCCTGGCAATTAACCTGGATGTTCTTGTGATTCTGTCCTGATAACCTTTGACTGCATGTCTCTTTTTTTATAAGTAATACTGCTAATTTATTTGTTACAACTGGGGGTGGGGGAGTGAGATGAGTCGGTTTCCTCATTTTAACTTCCCCAGTTCATTACAGCACAGATTTAAGTTTTAACGCATGGCTGTGTCTTACCCCACTTGAAACATAGTTAACTGCTTTCATCAGAAACAATAAGGAACCAGTTATATAATTTTACTGAAGGATAAAGCAATTTTATTACCTGCTAATCCTGTTAAAAAAACACATGATACAGGCGCAACATCAAGTATGCGACTTCTGTAAAATCATTGGCATTCTTATGCAGAAACACATGTAGAAAACTAACAGAGAATGGAATCCAATATAATGGAAGGTAAAACAATATGCAGTTTTAAAATCCTAGTGATGTTCTTGAGGTGTGAATTTAATCTGAAGCCATGGTTATTCAATTTATTTCTTAAACCATTGGTGGTTGCATTATTTATCCTTTGAATTAATAAGTATTAAATCAGATATTGGAATTCAAAAGTCAGTGGTCATTTTTTTATCTCACATAATATGTTTGACTAAGAAAATGATGAATCCATATGCCAATTGACTTGTTTAAATCAGTTCTTTCACTTTTCTAATTCGTTTTCAGATATTTAAAATTGGTTTTCTCGCAGATAATGGGCTAGACAATAATTACAAACGAAAACCAAGTACTCCAAATGTTGGAAGTCGGAAATGAAAGCAGAAGGATCTATATGCCACCTGACGATTTCCAGCATTTACCAATTAAAAATGCTTATTTTGAGATCCCATTTTCAGCGGTATGAGCAGATTACAATATAAAGTGTATTTTCTTGTAAAAAGTAGAAAATGTTAATAAACTTCTGCTTGACTGTGTTGGTTTAAAAGAAGTTTTGCATTTATACAGTCACTTTCATAAAGTAAATGCTCAAGCACTTTAAAAGCAAATTGGTTGTTATTGTACAGAAGGAAGTATAGCAGTCAATTTGAAATAGTAAGCTCCTACAAGTTGAAAGGTGGTCTTGATCAAATAATCTGTTTTTGTTGATTTGAGTAACAAATATTGGTTCACATCACTCGGTATTGCTCCCCTGCTGTTACTCGAAATAGTGCAGTGGTATCTTGTATATCCTCCTGAAAAGGCAGGCAGATCCTCATTTTAATGTCTCATTCAAGAGGTGATGTGGAATTGCCGATTTTGGATTTGGATGGACTAAGTTAAAAATCACACAACACCAGGTTATAGTCCAACCGGTTTATTTGAAAGTACAAGCTTTTGGAGCGCTGCTCCTTCGTAAGGTAAATAGTGGGGCAGGATCATAGGACACAGAATTCATTGTAAGAGGTCAAAGTGTCATACAACTGATGCGATGTATTGCACAAACCTAGATTGCTGTTAAGTCTTTAATCACTTAGAATGGAGATGCAGGTTGCGAGTGATTAATATGTAAATCCCAGAACTTCCAAGTCACAGTTCCAAGACGATTGGAGTTTCAACCTGAATTGTTCTGCTCAAATTCTGGTTCATTGTAGAATTTACTTTTGGTCATAAGGAAATGGATTAAAATAAAAAAAAACTTGTGAAAACGAGTCCTTTTTTATTAGTAACTGAACTTTGGCAAAGTGGTGATTGGCATTAAAACTGAGTAAGGATAGTACGTGTGTTATATATGTTCTGTTGTTATATCAGAACAGCAAGAATAGAGAGGAAATTCATCCCACAGGACAACACCGACTTACAGTCCTTTTAAGACCATGAAAGGGGAGTAATTAGCAGAAAACACTTGACACTGAGCCATGTGAGGACAAATGACCCAAAGTTTGATGAACAAGTTTGGTTCTAAGACGGTGCTTTCTGAATTTCTTACTCTGTGACTCCATTTGAATATTTGGAAGTCATAGAGGAGAAGGAAGGAACATACTTGAGGCCAACATCACTTTGGTATGTGACTACAGTTTGGGCAGTTCTATTCTGAGAGGTATCTTAAAGGAGGAAAGAGAGATAGCGTTGGATGTATTTATGGACAGTGTATTCCAGAGTTTAAGACCTTGATGAGCTGGAACAATAGCCACAACAATAGAGAAGATGTAAACTGGAATTGCATAAGAGTTGGAGAATTGCTGATATCATGAGGGATTGAAGGAGGCTGTGAAGCTGAGACGGGGCAAAATGAATAAAGATAAATATGTTAAAATTCAGTTGTTTTCAAGCCAAGATCAAATGTAGGTAAGCACACACAAGTGAGTGAATGGGACTCATTGAGAAATAGGATTGAGGGAACTATATTTTTGAATCATTGAACCAGAATGGTTCCAGCATCGAAGGAGATCTTTGAACCACCATGTCTGTGCTGACTCTTTAGAAGAGGAAGTTATCTACTGCTCCTCCCATGCCCTGCAAGTATTTTTCTCTTCAGAGAATGATACAATTCTCTTTGGAAATCCACAATGAAATCTGCCCCCACCACACTGTTGGACAGTGCATCCAGACCCCAACCACCTGCAGGTATTGCCTCCGTTTTCCAACACTGAATTCCCCACTTGGTTGTGTTTTTCAATTGTTGGCTATTGCATAATTCAGATCTTTTGTGCCTTTGCAATGTCATGTTTTGACTTTGAGCATTGATGCTCTACCTGTATTGTAATAATGTCAATTATAAGTTAGAATGATGGTTCCTGTGGATGAAGGGATGATTCCGCTATTCGTTATTTTCTGAGCAATGGCCAGACTGCACATGACTTTAAATTTGGAACCAAATTGTCACCAGCATGTTCAGCCTTGCTGTTCTTAATCTGCCTTCATACGGGCTATGTGCTAAGCAAGTCGTGCTAGCATCTGTTGAAACTTTATTGCTGGAACAGCACAGCAGGTCAGGCAGCATCCAGGAAACAGGAGATTCGACGTTTCGGGCACAGGCCCTACTTAGGGCAGGTAGGAGGCCAGCACGGGGTGTCCAGGTGCTAGCATCTGTGCAAGCTAGAAGCACCCAAAGGAAAACTTAAGACTGCAATATAAAACAAAGAACAGCAGATGCTGGAAATCTAATCTGTAATAAAAGGCATGGATTGCTGGCGAAACTCAGCAGGTCTGACAATATCTGTGGAGAAACAAAAACAGAGTTAATGTTTCCAGTAACCTGTTTTTACTGGATTTGAGACAGTTGCTTTCTGTCTACAGATGCTGCCAAACCTGCTGGGTTTCTCCAGCAATTTCTGTTTTTGTTTGAAAGCCTTGAGTGTGCCTTGTTGACAGTCAAAGACTTATGTTTTGGTAGCTCGTGGCTCAGTGTGAAGTGTACAGAATCGACTTTAGTTTCTTTGTTACGAGTTCTGTAACTGAGTGTCAGCAACTGTTCCAGAAGACACACACTTATTGGATTTCTGTTATTGATATGCAGTCTCCTGAGACCTTTGATTTCCATTTTCTTTTAAAACAAAAGGACAGTTTATACTGATCTCTCTCTTTGTCCATTAAAAATGTGACACATTTGTCAAAGGGATGGTTGAAGCATTCTGTTCTAGATATGTTTCTAATCAATCTGTTTGAGCAATGTTGTGATACACTTAAGGAGGTGAGACTGAAACCAAGGCACCCGATTCAGAGGTAGAGACTGTCTACCACTGCACTACCAAACCTTCTAAAACAAACAATTCAAGCATCCTGTTCTATGTTTCTTCCTTGTATCAAATGTCCATGTTTGAAGCTAGTTGTGAATGTTTCCTCTAATGTAGCAATGACTGGCTGCTGTTACTTCAGTAGCTTTGCTCATCAGAATTCTCTTTGAAGTAAGCAGCAAAGTTTCCTCGGTTTGTCATGCAAGGCTGCCTCTTTTGCACTGTGCAGTCCTTTTAAGACTGATTCATGACTCCACACACATGTATGCATGCCGACGTGCATCTTAAAGGTAACATTTCTTGGACATGGTTTATTTTTTGCAGCCCCATAACTGGACAGCTTAAGCAGCTGAGTTCCAGTCATGTCCCAGTCAAAGTTAATAGACAATAGACAATTTTGTTCTGCTTTATCTTCATGTACAACAAGAGGGAATTTAAAATATTCTGATGTAAGCTGAGGAATTTAATCACACATAGCAGATTTTGTAGAGCTTTCAAATAGAGTGAGGCCTGGATGGATATGAATACAAGGATGAGATCTTTGAATGAAAGGGTCACTCCGTCAGTGAGCCAGTGGGTATCAGCGAGAGATGGACTTGGGTCCGAACAAAGGGTCTGCACCTGGAATATTTTACATGGATTTATGTTTCTTTGCTCTTAATAGATTTTGTTTTCTGTTTTTCTACTTACAGCACATGGGCTGCAGTAATTCAAGATCGCAGCTCACTATCATCTTCTCAATGGCAACTAAGGATGGACAATAAATATTGGCCCAGCCAGGGACACCCATGTCCTACTAGTGAATAAAATAAATTACAAATTGACACAACTAATTTGTGCTTAATTAAAACATATGTGATGTGTGGTTTGCTTGGTTCTGTCACCAGCTCAAAATCTTATAACTAGTCCCTTCCAACCTTAAAAAAAAGCGAGTCAAATCAAAGGCTGTATGTGTTAGTAGTTTTCTGTCCCCTCTCCTATTTCCTTCTGAATTCCTTTGTGAATAATTGCTTTACAAACTGGATTATGCTTTGAGCATTGGATGTTAGCAATCAATCACCCTCTGTAATTATTTAAATCCTAATGACATTTTGTGACCTTTATTCCCCTGGAAAAATAAAGCTTAATTCTTCCAGGCAATAAATCACCTTCACTTCTTTGAGTAAAGTTCTCTGTTCAATTGAGCAGCCTTGAACAATGTTTTTGTTAGTGATAGAATAATATTCGTTTGCCCCCGACCATAGACCCTAGCCATATAGAGTTCATGTTAGAATGGGCGGTGACTATAAAAGTAGCCTGACGTGGCCTGAGTTTAAAGGTGATGCTTGTATGTGCAAATTACTGTCCAGAAAACCTTTGTAAGCTGCATGTCCTTGAGTGTTGAACTGGTCAGGTGTGATAGGGATGCTTTCTGTATTAACCACTCAATATGGGTTACCCACAGACAGGAGAGAAAGTTGAGAAAATTGGTAGTGCACAATTCGTGATTAAATGAAAACTTTCACCTATTAATATTTCAGTTATTATTTGTAAATCAGGTGTTTAGAGTCATGGAAAGGAGAGAAAATACTGCAAATTGCATTAAACATTCTGTCCGTGGAAAGGTTAACACATAACATTTCTGGGACTGAGTTCTTTCCCAGTCGAGCAATATACGTATGTTTTTATTCTTAAAATATTGAATCAAAACAGCAGAGTTTGTGGGAAGAATGTTTTTCACTCTCCAAAAGAGTGTGCCTTTTGAGTTCAATATAGATGTGTATTGTAGAGCTTTCTGATTTATTCAATCCTTGAGTGCAGTGTTCCAGTTAGAGATCCAGATTGGTAGTCACATCCTTGGTGACTGTCAGTGCCACCAGGAGGAGCCCAAGAGTTGCTTCTTCATTCTTGCCTTCATTGACCTAGGTAGAATCGGGATGTTTTTAATGAGGGGAAGGTGACCAAGATGGTAAAGGAATTGTGTGCCATGCTTATTCCCTTCCTTCAAGGAGAAGAGTGCTGTTACTTGGGTTTTTCTAAAACAACAATGGTGAGTGAATTTTTATTCAACACCATCCTGAAGTATACAAAACTTTTCTGGTCTACATTTATAAATGTTTTTCTGCAGCTGTGCATGGAGAGCATTTAGAGCTGCCTAGCACCAGACTCAAGTTTTGATTGTAATGGGAGCAATTTGAAGTGATGATAATGAATCGGACAAGAGGCATAATGGACAACATTAAGATATTTCTGACGTAAATGTCTTTTTTTTTTCCTTAAGTGAATTGATTCCAGTATGCCAAATGATCCAGGAGACAATACTGACAATGCATCTTTCAAGCCAATGACTTCCTAACGCAACGCATCATTTGACTGAAGTAGCTTTGGTCACAGCTAAAACCTACAGCAATAAATTCTTGTCTTGTGCCTTCTCAAGAGCCATTTAGTTGACTTTGTATCTTAACAAATCCTGCCCTAGGGTACTGTCCAGTGTTTCTATATAAATCTTTATAAGCATGTGATCCAATTGCATTTAGGATATCATAATTTGGATTTTGTGCAGTTGCTTGATTTGTAGACCTTTGACTGAAAGGCATGTTCCAGGTGGATATATGTGCACAACTTTCACATCCCCAGTCATTCATGTCCTATCTCATTTCTGGTTAGTTCATACCTATAATCCTTTCAATTGTGTTTTTCAAACAGCCTCTGAGATCGCTAGAGAAATTGAAAGGAATGAGAAGACGCAAGCTCAGCTTGAAAGTAAAGCAAGTGAAAATGTGAGTCTTGTTCAGTGCGTTTTTAAGTTTCTAAATTTACCCTTTCTAGAGAAGCAAAATAAAACATTTCAGTTATTTTTGTTAGATGATGAAATTCACAAAGGACCAGTCAGAAGAAGAAATTGATGAGGTCCACAAAGACTATCGTAAGTACCTGATTGTTTTACTCATACTTTGGAGAGTCAAAAGTTCTTTGGCATGACTCACTGTAAAGTCAACCTTGTTGCAACCTTGGAGAGAATACAGAGAAGATTTACTAGAATGTTAGCATTATGAGGAACTTGGCTTCAATGGAGAAACTAGAGAAGCTTGATTTACTCTCCTTAACGTAGAGAAGACCCTGGGCAGTTTTAATAGGGCTATTCAATATTGTGAAGGGTTTTGGTAAGAATGAAGATTTCAACTGGTGGTTGGGTAAGTGAATACAGTGAACAAAGATTTAAGTGAATTGGAAATATGAAATTTCCTTATAAAGCAACGAGTGATGGTCTGAAATGTAATGCCTAAAACAGTGGTAGAAACAGATTAAGTAGTCGCGTCCAGAGGAGAATTTGACTATAGAGGGATCATATGTAGGCGTATGGGAAAAGAGAAGAGGCATGGAGTTAAATGGAAAATTCATAGAACCAACATCAGCATGGTGGGCTGAATAGCCTCATTTTCTGTTTTGAGAGGTTCTGGAAGCAATCCATTATTAGAAAAATGGTTCCATGGATATTAAAAAGCTTAAATGCCAGCTTTGCCACAGACATTTTCTAACCAACCTGTTCAGACATGTTATTACACCCCTCCTTGAACACATGGGACTTGAACCTGGGTGTCTCGGTACAGAGGCAGGGACACTACCACTGTAATTGGTGCTAGTGCTGAAGAACAGAGTGTCTCTGATTCTCATCCATGACCAGAACAACTCCTGAAGTAGGTATCAAGGGGATCAAGGATTACGGGGACAAAGTGGGAGAATGAATAAGTAAGCACTTTTCAGAATCCCAGGATGTGTTCTCATTTTGTAATGTTGGAAATGTAGTAGCTGATTTATGCACAACAAATTCCCAATAACAGCAACAAGCCACTGTTGTTAGATTCTCTCCGGGGTCCTGACCAGTAATTATCCAACATCTAAAAACAGATTATCTAGGCATTCATCTAATTGTGGTTTGTTTGACCTTGCTGTGTGTAAATTGGCTTGAATACTATTTCATAGATTACAACAGTGATACCACATCAAATTATGTTTCATTGGTTATAGAGCACTTGGAGAACATTCTGAGTTTGGACTGGTCCAGGAGATACACTAGTTTGTTCCTTATTCATTTTCTGGAAATGTGAGATGCACAACTGCGAAAAGTAGAAGCTAATTTGACTGAGTCCAAAGTACCGCTAGAGACTGAAGTTGAACAATTTCAGACTTGTTGAAGGAAAGAAGGAAAAACCTTGGATTTATTTATAACTTTCCATTACGTCGGAATATCCTAAAATGCTTTGCAACCTTATTGAAATGTAGTCACTGTTGTAATGTCAGAGAAGCAGCATGCAATTTGTACAAAGCAAGGTCCCACAAACAACAATGTAATTTTGACGATGATATGATTATCAGTTTTGGTCATATGATATAGGAGCAGAAATTAAGCCGTTCAGCCCATCGAGTCTGCCCTGCCATTCAATCATGGCTGATAAATTTCTCAACCCCTTTCTCCCTGTAATCCTTGATCCCCTTGATTCTGAAGACTGTATAAATCTCAGTCTTAAATATACTCAATGACCTGGCCTTCCACAGCCTTCTGTGGCAATGAATTCCCTAGATTCACAACTCTCTGGCTGAAGAAATTTCTCCTTATTTCCATTCTAAAAGTTCTTCCCTTTACTCTAAGGCTATGCCCTCGGGTCCTAGTCTCTCCTACCAATGAAAACATCTTTCCAACATGTACTCTGTCCAGGCTATTTAGTAGTCTGTAAGTTTCAATTAGATCCCCACTTCATCCTTCTAAACTCCATCGAATAAAAACCCAGAGTCTTCAAGCGTTCCTCAAATGTTAAGCTTTTCATTCCTGGGACCATTCTCGTGAACCTTCTCTGAACATGCTCCAGGGCCAGTACATCCTTCCTGGAATATGGGGCCGAAAACTGCGCACAATACTGAAAATGTGGTCTGACCAGAGTCATATAGAGCCTCAGAAATGCATCCCTGTTTTTATATTCAGGTCCTCTCAAAATAAATGCCATTATTGCATTTGCTGTCCTAACTACTGACTCAACCTGCAAGTTTACCTTGAGAGAATCCTGGACTAGAACTCCCAAGTCTCTTTGCACTTCATATTTCTGGATTTTCTCCCCATTTAGAAAATAATCCATGCCTCTATTCTTACCAAAGCGCATAACTTCACATTTCCCACATTATATTCCATCTGTCACTTCTTTGCCCACTCTCCTGACCTGTCCAAATCTTTCTGCAGCCTCCCTGCCTCCTTAATGCTACCTGTCCCTCTACCTATCTTTATATCACCTGCAAACTTAGCCAGAATGCCCTCAGTATCTTCATCCAGATGATTAATTATAAAGTGAAAAGTTGTGGTCCTAACACTGAACTTTGCGGAGCACCACTTGTCACTGGCTCCCATCCTGAGAAGGACCCTTTTATCCCTACTCTCTGCTTTCTGCCAGACAGCCAATCTTCTATCCATGCCAGAACCTTGTCTCTGACACCATGGAGGAGAAAGTGAGGTCTGCAGACGCTGGAGATCAAAGCTGAAACTTTATTGCTGGAACAGCACAGCAGGTCAGGCAGCATCTAGGGAACAGAAGATTCGACGTTTCGGGCACATGCCCTTCAGTAGCCTCCTGTGCATCACCTTGTCAAAGGCCTTCTTGAAGTCCGGGTAGCTAACATCCATTGGCACTCCTTGGTCTAAACTACTCATTACTTCCTTAAAGAATTTGCAAAGATTTGTCAGGCATGATCTCCCCTTGATGAAGCCATGCAGACTTTGTCCTATTTTGCCACAACTTTCAAGTATTCAGAAATCTCATCCTTCACAATGGATTCCAGGATCTTACCCATGACCGAGGTTAGGCTGTTCGGTCTGTAATTTTCTGTTTTTGCTGTGCTCCCTTTTTAAACAGTTGTCATGTTAGCAATTTTCCAGTTGTCTGGGCCCCTCCTGATTCTAGCAATTCCTGAAAGATCACCATTAACGGCTCTGCTATCTCTTCAGCTATCTCCCTTAGACCCTGGGGTGCAGTCCATCTGGTCCAGGTTATTTATCCATCTGCAGGCTATTCAGTTTCTCTAGCATCTTCTCCTTGGTAATGGCCACCATACTCAGCTCTTCCCCCTCACTCTCTTGGATTTTTGGAATATTACTTGTGTCTTTCACCATGAAGACAGACATGAAGTAATTATTCAGTTCCTCAGCCATTTTCTTGTTCCCCACTACTGTCTCTCCAGCGTCATTTTCCAGTGGCCCAATGTCCACTTTTGCCTCTCTTGAAACTCTCACAATCTTCCTTTATATTACTGGCTAGCTCACCCTCTTATTTAATCTTCTCCCTCCTTATTTCTTTTTTTGTTGCCCTCTGTTGGTCTTTGAGGAGAATGTGAGGACTGCAGATGCTGGAGATCAGAGCTGAAAATGTGTTGCTGGAAAAGCGCAGCAGGTCAGGCAGCATCCAAGGAGCAGGAGTCTTTTTTTGTTGCCCTCTGTTGGTGACTGAGGAGAATGTGAGGACTGCAGATGCTGTAGATCAGACCTGAAAATGTGTTGCTGGAAAAGCGCAGCAGGTCAGGCAGCATCCAAGGAGCAGGAGAATCCTGAAGAAGGGCTAATGCCTGAAACGTCGATTCTCCTGCTCCTTGGATGCTGCCTGACCTGCTGCGCTTTTACAGCAACACATTTTCAGCTTGTTGGTCTTTGTAAGCTTCCCAATCCTCTGGTTTCCCACTGCCCTTTGCCACATTAAATGCTTTCTCTTTTGCTTTTATGCTATCCCTGACTTTCCCTAGTCAGCCATGGTTGCCTCATCCTCCCTGTACCATGCTGCTTTTCCCTCGGGATGAATCTCTGCTGTGTCTGCAGAATTACTCCCAGAAACTCCTGCCATTGCTGTTCCACTGTCTTTCCTGCTAGGCTCCTCTCCTAGTCAAGTCTCCTCAGCTTCTCCCTCATGCCTCATGTGGTTGCCTTTATTCAACTGTAATACATTACCTCTGATTCTATCTTCTCTGTCTCAAATTGCAGAGTAAATATCAATCATATTATGATCACTGCCTCCTAAGGGCTCCTTCACCTTAAGCTCCCTTAACAAGTCTGCTTTATTGTACAACGATAAATCCAGTATTGCCTGTTCCCTAGTTGGTTTCACCACAAGCTGCTCCAAAAAGCCATCTCATAGACATTCCACAAATTCCTTTACCCTCCCACTCCAAGTTCTTCTGCAGCTCAGAAGATATCCCGAACCCGTGCAGGCACCACAACCATCGGGACTCTTGATCCTGGTCACAGAGAACAGTGTCTATGCCTCTAACTATACAATTCCCAATTACAACAACTTTTCTCTTCTGTCCCCTCATTTGAGTGGCTCCTCCGTACCAAGATGCTGCAGTCATTTAGCTCATCCTCCCTGCAGTCCCCATTCCTGTCCGCACAGGGAGCCAAACTCTTGAACCTGTTGAACAAGGACAGAGGCTGATGCTCCTGTAAATCTGCCTCCTGGATCCCTGTACCTGTCTCACTCAGCCACACCCTCCTAACCCTGACCACTGGCTGACTTTGAGTTAGTTAGTCCAAGGGGTGTGACTGTTTCCTGAAACACAGCATCTCAATAACTCTCCTTCTCCCTGATACATTGCTGGAGTCTGAGCTTCAAACATTGCAATCAGCATTTTACTACAGACATAGTCACTGGGAACCATAATGGTGTCCTCCAGCTCCCACAACATGCCGAAACAACACATCACCTCCATCCTTATTTTCATTTAATTAGTTTTGGATTTTAAAAAAAAATTAACTGATTTTGTTGGTCAAAGGTTTAGTATTGGCAAGGACAGTGGGGAAAGCTCCCTGTTCATTGAAATAATGCCGTTGAATTTTGTAAGTCTGCCTGAGGAGGCCACAAAGCCTGGTTTAGCATTTCACCTGCAAGGCAATGCTACTGACAGTGCAATACTCCATCACTACTGCATTTGAATGTGATTATTTAGATGCCTTCTCTACTGATAATGGATGAGATAATGTTTTCATCCCAGTGTGTTCATCTGTTTGTCTGGATTTCAACAAATCTTTCTTGGCCCAGGTAAAAACTGGTTGGATTTACCCTACAGTGTGGAAACAGGTCTTCGGCCCAACAAGTCCACACCGACCCTCTGAAGAGTAACCCACCCAGACCCATTTCCCTCATGCACCTAACGTGGCCAATTCACCTAACCTGCACATCTTTGGACTGCGGGTGAAAACCGGAGCACGCGGAGAAAACCCATGCAGACACGGGGGAGAATGTGCAAACTCCACACAGACAGTCGCCCGAGGCCGGAATCTAACCTGGGACACTGGTGCTGTGAGGCAGCAGTGCTAACCACTGAGCCATTGTGCCACGAAGACTTTGATGCATGAACATTTTAAATGCCCCATGTATGTTGGGAAGAAAGCACATTACGATGGTGTGTGTTAGTTAGAATGTTGTTGACTGTTTTAGGGTATTGTGGATTGTCTCAGAATCTGGTGGGTTTTATCACCAGCTTTCAAGATGTGAGCAGATTTTTCAGAACAGGTTGTTATATGTGGATTGCCCTGAAGCCGCCTCAGATGAGATGGAAGCTGTGAATAAAAATATTTGTTTATTTTTCAGCATTCAGCCACAGAAAAACCTCAAGAAAAAGCTCTGTAATTGTAATAGCATTGAGTTGACACCGCATGGCAGAGTTAAGCACTGTACTGAATGACTTTGTCATTTGCTAAAGTTGCACTTCCCTTTTTCCAATGGCCACGTTTTGAAAAGTAGTGGGTGAGCTAACCTTTCTCCTCTTCCATGTCCCTGTTGACCCTTGTCACCTTACAACTTATGGGTCTCCTTTCATCCAACTATTCTTTTTCTATTGATTGAACACAACTTTGCTTATCAAGTTGGCGGAAAGATGCATTTTGCAGGACTTAAAAGCATACTGGATCATCACCTGTGGGATTTGAGCTGAAATTTAAACCACATTAAGGGTATGAAAAGCTCATCTTTCAGTCAGTTGGGAGGGTTCTCCATTGGTGAAGATATTACCTTTACTGGTCTACCACTGCCCTCAAAACGTAAGTGTGCAGAACAGTGACTTATACCTAAGAGGCCATTCTTTGTGTGGGCAGCCTAGGCAGTGAGTGTTGGCAGAGGATTTGAGTATAAAAGTCAGCACCCACTTTCAAGAAGAAATCCCTGAATAGTTGGTCAGGATTGGAAATCTGGACTGACTCCCATTGTGCTTCCAGCCCTGGGCACCAATTCCACTTGTAGCACTCCATAGCTGCCCTGACTGAAAAGCTTCATTAGCAAGGTTCCGGGACCTTCTGTTTGTGCTACATGACGTAGTGAGCGTGAGCCATTGGGATATTTGGTACCTTGAAGTAGAGCTGATGAGAAGAAAACACTTTCGGTGTGACTCGGCCCGGCCCGGAGAGCTGAAAAGAGCAGAACTTGAAAATGTATTCCCAATAAACTCTGCAGATTGAAACACTGTCAGTATTTGACTGGAAGGAAATTATTAAAAACTAAATAAAATGATTTTAAAATGCATAAAATTTGTGAAAATTACTCATTATTCAACCTCCTGGAGGAGGTGTTTCCAGCTGGCATCTAATTCCATGGGCTCTAGCACTTGTATCCAAAGAGCCCTTCTTCCCATAAGCTTAGACCAGTCAGTGGGTAACTTTGTTGAAGGTTGTCCTCCTATTAACTATTACATTTGTGGGCAAAAGAGCACAAAATAAAGAGGAATAGATTTAGGGAGCAAACCTATTTGGGAAAAAATATTGAAGTAGCTAGTATATGTGGTGCAATAAATATTTAGGTGTATTTTTTGAAGAACAAACTTACTGATCTGGTGTTAAGGTGGCTAAGTGAGCTTCGTCAATGAGAACAATTCTTATGTTCCAGAACTCTTTAAAAGGGGCCCAGTTCCCCTGTAAGGAGTGCAGGAGGTTCTGTTTGTTTTTGTGCACATCATACTTTAGTCCAATTGGGAATGGACATGGCAGCAATTCTCTACAGATCAGTACCTTAGTGACAGGTTATAACTTCCATTAGCTCACTGTGTTTGCCTGTTTGTATTCGTCACTGAAGCATTAGGCTTTGCTGAATGAAAGTAATTGCAGCTTCAGGCTCATCTCATTAGGTTGCTGCCTAACATTAATTTATTTTCCTGGATGTATGTAGCACTAATGTGTTTCCTGCGAACACCAGCATTTACTTATTAAAGATTGTACGTTATTTGTCTGAATCTCCTGAGGGACCTTTGAATAGCTTTGTCTTGTGAAGTTTTGGTTTTGCTCAATGACTATTGGGTGCATTATTCTTCCAAACTCTCCTCACATTTGGTCATTTGAAATAAGTGTCTGACTTTATAGTGTTGTCTGTTCCTTGAATAAATGCTAGAAATGGAAGTGAGATGAATGATGGTAAGCTTGATAAATTAATGTTTCCAGACTTCCTGTTGGCATTCTTCAGGATGTGAGCATTGCTGGCAAGTCTGGCATTACTGCTCATTCCTAGTTACTCTTAAGAAGGTAGTGATGCGACATCTTGAACCACTACTCTGCGTGATGGAGTTGTTCAGTTTTGCTGTAGGAATTCCAGACAATATGGTGTACTAGGTCCAACCATCTATAACTGCTTCATCAGTGACACTATGTCATAAGGTCAGAAGTGGGTACGTTCACTGAGATATCTCAGATACTAAAGCAATCCTTGTTCATAATCAGCAATATCCAGGCTTGGGCTGACACATAGCAAGCAATATTTGGGCCACATAAGTGCCAGGTAGTGACTACCTTCAGCATCAGAGAATCTAACCATAGTCCTTTGACATTCAATGGCAATATCATCACTAAATCCCCCATCCTCCTCCTCCAAATCATCAACGCCCTGAGGATTACTATTGACTAGAAACTGAACTGGACTAGCCATATAAATACTGTGGCTGCAAGTGCAGGTCAGAAGTTAGAATTCCTCCAGTGAGTAACTCAGCTCCTGACTCTCCAAAACCTGTCCACCATCTACAAGGCACAAATTGCGAATGGAGTTTAATATAGATAAGTGTGAGGTCTTGCATTTTGGAAAGTCAAATCAAGGTAGGAGTTTCATGGTGAATGATGGGGCTTGGAGGAGTGTAGTGGAACAGAGGGACCTTGGAGTTCAGGTGCATGGTTCTCTGAAAGTGGAGTTGCAGGTAGACAGGGGAGTGAAGAAGACTTTTGGCACACTGGCCTTCATCAGTCAGGGCAATGAGTATAGAAGTTGAGAAGTTATGTTGCAGTTGTATGCGACGGTGAGGCTGCACTTGGAGCATTGTGTTCAGTTTTAGTCACCTTGTTATAGGAAGTATGTTATTAAATTTACAAAGATATTGCCAGGACTCAAGGGACTGAGTTATGGGGAGAGGTTGGACAAGCTAGGACTTTTTTCTTGAGTGTACGAGACTGAGGGGGTTTCTTAAAGAAGAGTATAAAATCATAAAAGGCATGGATAGCTTGATGCACTCAGTCTTTTTCCCAGGGTTGGGGAATCGAGGACTAGAGGACATCAATTGAAGGTAAGAGGGGAAAGAATAAAAGGGAAAGAAGAGTATAAAATCATAAAAGGCATGGATAGGGTGATGCACTCAGTCTTTTTCCCAGGGTTGGGGAATCGAGGACTACAGGACATCAATTGAAGGTAAGAGGGGAAAGAATAAAAGGGAACCTGAAGGGGGGGGTAATCATTTTACACAGAGGATGATATGAATGTGGAATGAGGTGCCTGTGGAAGTGGTTGAGGCAGGCACATTAACTACATGTGGACAAATACGTGAAGGAGAAAGGTTTAGAAGGATATGGGCCAAATGCAGGGAAATTGGGTTAGTATTGATGGACAGTTTGGTCGGCATGGACCAGTTTGAACCAAAGGGCTGTCTCGATGCTGTAGTACTCTGACTCTAAATCAGGAATGTGATAGAATACTCCCCAGTTGCCTATTAACATTCTGGAAGCTTGACATCACCCAGAACAAAGCAGCTGCTTGATTGGCATCCCATCCACAAACATTCACTCACTCCTCCACCAATGCTCTCAACAAGATGCTCTCAGAAATTCAGCAGACACCCTTAGCTGATACCTTCTAAACCCATAGCCCTTACCATTTTGACATAGCAGATGAATATAATATGGACAAGTGTGAGGTTATCCACATTAATAGGAGGAATAAAGAGGCAGAGCATTTCATAAATGAGTGATCGGAAAGTGCTGATGTTCAAAAGGCCCTGTGTCCTTGTTCACAAGTCACTGAAAACTAGGACTTAAAAATGTGTTGCTGGAAAAGCGCAGCAGGTCAGGCAGCATCAAAGGAGAAGGAGAATCAACGTTTCGGGCATAAGCCCTTCTTCAGGATTCCTGAAGAAGGGCTTATGCCCGAAACGTCGATTCTCCTTCTCCTTTGATGCTGCCTGACTTGCTGCACTTTTCCAGCAACACATTTTTAAGGTCTGATCCCCAGCATCTGCAGTCCTCACTTTCTCCTAACTGAAAACTTGGAGACCGGTGTAACATCCCATCTGGTACCCAAATGTTGTATTAGGTTTTTGTCACAAAAGGCTTTTAGTACAGGAGCAAAGAGGACTCATTTCAATTGTATAGAATAAAGGTGAGAGCACACCAGCAGGATCCAAATGGCATTCTGCATCAGTTTGCTTGTTTTCAGTGACTTGTGAACAAGGATACAGAGGACCCTTTGCACATTAACACTTTTCAACCTTTCCTCATTTAGAGAATACTCTGCCCGTTTGTTCCTCCTACTAGAGTGAACTTATCTGCATTGTATTCCAACTGCCATTCTATTTCCCACTCAGTTGGTCTGTCTAAATCCCCTTGAAGCATCTTTGCATCCTCCTCATCCCTGTCAGTAGTATGCACTGCTGCCACTGTATGAAGGATATGGAGAAAGTAAATATTTAGATTGGTGGGTGGTTTGCTGATCCAGTGGGCTGCTTTAACCTGGGTGGTGTCAATATTCTTCAATCTTGTTGGAGCTGCTTTCAGCCACTTTGGTGACATGATAATTGTAGGTGGTGAGTTATTTGCCATAAAATTCCCAGCCTCCCGTTGTTGCCACTGTATTTATATGGCTGGTCCAGTTCAGTGTCTGGTTAATGATACCCCACCCCCACCCCTACAACATGTTGATAGTGAGAGATTTAGCCATAGTGAGCCTTTTGAATGTCAGTGGGAGATGATTAGATATGCTGTGGTCAGTCATTACCTGGCGCTTGTGTAAAGTGAATGTTACTTGCCATGTACCAACCCAAAGCTGAATGTTGTTTAGGTCTTGATGGCTATGAACAAAAACTCTTCAGTATGGGAGGAGTGGCTGATGGCACTGAACATTGTGCAATCAACAGCAAACATCTCCCTTCTGACCTTATGTTGGAGGGAAGGTCATTAATGAAGCAGCTGAAGTTGGTTGAGCCTAAGACACTACCCTGAGGAACTCCTGCACAGATGTCCTGGAGTTGAGCTGACTGACAACCACAAGCATTTTACCTTGTGACTTCAACTAGTGGAGAATTTTTCCCTTAGTTTCTACTGACTCTAGTTTTGCTAGGGCTCCTTGATGCCACACTCTATCAAATGCAGCCTTAATGTCAAAGGCTGTCACTCTCACCTTACCTCTGGAATTCAGCTCTTTTGTCCATGTTTTGAACCAAGGCTGTAATGAGGTCAGGAAACTCAATGGACCTGGCAGAACCTAACTTAGATGTCACTGAGCAAGTGTTGCTTGATAACACTGTCTATGACATCTTCCATCACTTTACTGATGATCGAGAGTAGACTGACGGGCGTTATTTAGGTTGCATTTGTCCTGTGTTTTGTGCGCAGGGCATATCTGGGCAGTGTCTGACTCTGTCTGATAGATGCCAGTGTTGTAACTATACTGGAAGAGCTTGGCTAGGGGCATGGCAAGTTCAGAAGCATATAGCCTCATTCCAATTGCTGGACTGTTCTCAGGGCCCATAGTCTTTGCCGTATCCAGTGCCTCCAACCGTTCTTTGGTATCGCATGAGGTAAATTGATTAGGCGGAAGACTGGCATTTGTGATGCTTGGAACCACTGGAGGAAGCCAAGATGGATCATTCGCTTCTGGCTGAAGATCATTGCAAATTTTTTAGCCTTAGTTTTTGCACTGATGTGCTGGACTCTCCCATCATTTGAGGGTAGGGATACTCGTGAAACTGACTCCTCTCGTGAGTTGGTTAATTGTCCACCACCATTCATGACTATGGCAGGACTACAGAGCTCAGATCTGATACATTAGTTGCTCTGTCTTGTCATTTGCTGCTTATGCTGTTTGGCATGCAAATCATCCTGTCTTGTAGTTCACCAGGTTGACATCTCATTTTTAGGTACGCCTGGTGCTGCTCCTGGCATGGCCTCCTGCACTTTTCATTGAATCAAGGTTGATGGTAATGGTGTAGTGGGAGACCTGCTGGATCATAAAGGTTGCAGGTTGTGTTTGAGTATAATCTGATGCTGCTGATGGCCCATAGTGCCTCATGGATGCCCAGTCTTGAGTTATATCTGTTTAATATCTATTCCATTTAGCACGGTGACAATGCAGCACATCATGATGGAGAGCATTCTCACCAAGGGCTGTTCGTTGGTCATGCCTACCAATAGCTCTCCTAAGTCCATTCTTCAGTTTCTTCCTAGCTGCTTCATAACCCCCAGAGTCCTGTCTGATCCTTGCCTTTTCAATCTTAAGTAAGCTTCTTTTTTCCTCTTGGCTAGATGTATTATATCCCTTGTCATCCACGGTTCTTTCAACCTACCATCCCTTCCTTGCCTCAGTGGGACAAGCCTGTCCAGGACTATCAGCAACTGCTTCCTAAACAACCTTCACATTTCTGATATGCATTTCCCTGAGAACATTTCTTCTCAATTTAGGCACCCAATTTTCTGCCTAATAGCATTGTAATTCCCCCTCCCCGTTTGGGTTTGGAGTTATATGTAGGCCAGATGCAGGTTTCCTTCCCTAAAATACATTAGTGAACCTGAGGTTTTGAACCATAATGGTTTTGTGGTCAGTGATTTCAGATTTTTGAATTCAAATTCCATCCCCTGATGTGGGGTTTGATCCAGCTCCCAGAGCATTAGTTGAGTCTCTGGATTACCAATTCAGCTTTAATACCACCAGGCTATTGCCTCCCCTAAACTAACATGTACTGATTGAAGCAGGTTGGAATAGCCAAAATAGTGGCAATTTTAATATGCACACTGTTATTCACCTGCAAACGGTGCACCAGCTTGTGATGAGAAAGGGAATTTCAAATTGCTACAGTTGCTGGTCGATAAGAATTTCACTGTGAAACTGGCTTTCATTCTTCCTTTGATTTTTTCAAGAAATTGTGGCTGTTGGGCATTAATTACCAATGAACCCCTCCACTGAAAGTTAGGACTAGTATTTAGCAACGTAAGTAGCCTATCTAAGATGACTTTGAATGTTCCTATAATATAATATAATATAATATAATATAATATAATATAATATAATATAATACCAAGCAACCTTCTAAAACTTGTTTTACTTGTCCACTATTTCTTCTCTCTCTCCTTAATCAAATCACTGTTTCTCTTCTGATACTTACTTGGACCCCCTATTTTACACTTGCTGTCACTCATCTGCATGTTTCTCAATTATGCAATCTTATTGATTCACCAAGGTTCTGGATATTGGCCTTGTAGTTTCTGCAATGTACAGGGAAAAGGAAGCTTGTTTAATGAAAGGTGGAGGGAAATGTCAAACGAAGGAGATAAGTCAATGGATGCCTTGTTCCTGCAAATTCTGGCTAGTATGTTTCTGTTGTACATTGAAGAAAAGAGCATTTTGAAAAATGAGAACAATTAAATCAAACTTTTGAGCCTGTATTCTTTCATTTAACCTAAAAAGTAAGTGGAACAGCATATTGATTGCCAAGTTGAAAATCGACTGGGCAAATTACAGCACTTTATGAACAGTAACTTGAGTGTTTTGTTGAAGTGCAGAATGAAACATTTGTAGTGTGAAGGTCAGAATAAAAGATGCATGGGGATGTGATTTAATTTTAAAGTTGGTAACTACTTTTGTGGAAAACGATAGATATTTTCAAAGGAATCCACCTTGAATCTCATTTTCTATCTAGTGTCTGTCCAGTTTCAGGAAATAAAATGTAATTTTGTACAATTTAAGATCATTTTTAGTTTGTTAAAGTTTCCTTGCTTAAAATAAAGCCTGTGGGAATGATAGATAATTTTACCATCGTCAGCATAGGAAGAATAACCAGTGAAAGGATTGGAGAGTAATTTAGACCAATCTCAATGAGTGAGTAGGAGCTGCAATCTGACAAAGCTGTCTTGCTGTGGCTTTGTGCTGTTTTATTGCACTGCAGTTGTGTTAAGTGATCATCAGTGCAAATGCTACGCACCTGTAACTCCTGTATCCTGGTGTATGTCCTGAGATGTCAGATTGAATCACCCACACACTCACTTCACTTTAAGTAACACGACACGTATACAATAACAAGCTCTCCTTGCAAAGTGTAGCGTATTTTTTGATTATGGTGACTGCTGAAAGACTGTACAATCAAATGTTTTATTGCAAATAAGTCTTGCTGCTTAAAAGGAAACACATAACTTTGAAACATTACAGAATTAAGTCTACTTGTAATCTGCATCAGGCCACTTTAAATATTGGTTTCAGGGTTATGAGCTAATGCTATGCTTTAGGTTTTGTTAAAAATCTTCACCTGCATTGGTACCCCAGTTTTGAATCATTCTGACATGAGGGCCCCAACACTCCCCAAAGCAGTGAGGAAGTCTGACCTTCCCTTATCTGAGAGAGATTTTCGCCACATGCTCGGGAGACATATAACAATTGGTGTTAACAACTGCACTATCTTAACATGCTTTTTCAATCTTTGAAAGCAGACAAAATTTCACAACAGGCCTTGTTTCGAGTGAAAAGTATAAAGCCAAGCAATTTGTAATGACCAAGGAGCAATCCTAATTTTCACCATGAGCACTGATCCCTGAACCTTAAGCCAGCAATTTTATCAACTCGATTTTTTGGCCCCATTTCTGAATCTGTATATTCTTCTGTAAATTTGAAATTGATGGCTATCTTAAAAGCTGGATAAAAATGATTTTTGTTTGTCAGAAGTATTAGACGCATTACAAATTTCCCTCTACTCAACCTCAACAATATGTTTTGTCTTGAAGGTATGCTATTCAAACATTAATTCAGGGACAGTTCTGTGCAAAATCTATTTCATGTTAATAACTGGATTGAGACAGACTAACCCATGTGATGTAAGGCCTTTACAGTCAAGGAAGATTGATCCCTTCCCTCCTGACCTGGCTTCAGATTAGTTGCTAGAGTTGTAAATACCACATGGTTTATTGTGTACCACTGAGTCCTGAACATAACCTTAAAATCAAACAGCACAAATGTGGACCATTCAGCTCATCGCATCTATGAAACCATCAAAACACTGTCCAATTTTGTGTGACTCCTCAGCATTTCTTCCCTAAACCTTGTAAATACCTCCTTTTCACCTATATATTAGACCCCTTTTGAAGGTTGCTGATGTGTCTCTGTCCACCTCTTTCAGGCAATTGTTCCAGAGCAGAATTCATGTAATTGATTCATTGAATGTGGACCTCACTGACACTTAGTCCTCATCCCTAATTGCACTTAAGCTGGTGATGAAATCATAGAATCCCTGCAGTGTGGAAGTTGACCATTTGGCCCATCGAATCTGCACTGACCCAAAGAGCATTACAACCAGATCCAACGACCCTGCCCTCTCACACCCTGAATTTTCCCACCTAGTCTACACATTCCTGGACACTAAGGAGCAACTTAGCATTGCTGATCCACCTAACCTACGCATTGTTTGGACTGTGGGAGGAAACCAGGAAGAAACCAATAATATTGATGAAACGGTACTTTGCATTTACTATGCTGTGTCTAATTTATGTAGTATGAATTGGGTCTAAGTTGGAGATGGAGCTTCAAGTTCCCTGTATGCTGCATGAGAGTTTTGGCTAATTGACGTCTATTGTGTAGAACTTGTACATTGTGGTTCCAGTTATTTGATCCTGCTCTTGAAGGATTCAGTGCCACTCTTGCTCAATCTGAAGAGGGAGTAGTTAGGCAAATTCTGTTAAATCAGCTTCCATATCAAAAGTAAAAATGTCTCGAATCACACTTTCATACGAGTTATAAATCCCCTTCCCACATTTTGGAGATTAGCATTCTCCCACTTGCTACTGGCTTTCTATTACAGGGTGGAGAGAGTGTACATATCAATAAAGCCAGCGGTTAATATCAAGCAGGGACAGAGATTTATCAGGATGCAGAGTGTGACTGGATGGAACTGACTGCCAATCTGGCGCACCAGTATTACAGTTCAAATACTCTGGGACATGAGGTCAAATCCCATCTCAGCACCTGTTGGACTTCAAATTGCAAGCTGGTCTCAGTGATGATGGCCATAATAACTATTATTGATTGGGAAATAGGAAAATCCGAATAGCATTTAACTTGTCCGGTCCTGTTAGAATTCTATAGGTTTACATAAGATATCCCTTTGTTCTTCAAAACTCCAGTGAATGTCATCCTAACTAATCCAAACTCCCTTCATACACCAGTCCTGATGTCCCTAAAATCAGTCTGGCACATGTTTATTATATTCCCTCGTTAGCTAGAACATTCTTCTTCAGATTAGGAGGCCAAAACTATACATAATACTCCAAGTATGGTCTCACTAATATCTCAGATCTCTGAGGGAACTACAGGTAAAGGGAGAGTATGTGATCTGGTGAGTCTTGGTGACACCTTGGGCCCTCCTCTTTCAATATCCCTCCTGTTCAGCTCCCCCTGTGTGCAGGAGAGAAGCTGTCCAGGAGTTGTCCAGCAGTGACTGTGACAGGGAAGTGCTACACATACAGAATGTTCTAGGATGACCAAGCAGGAGGCAGCCTCGGTCATTGAGTGTTATAAAAATCCATGTGGCTCTCCAATATCCTTTAGAGAAGGAAATGTGCCATTCTTACCTGGTCTGAACTGCATGTGACTCCAGACCCATATGGGCAACATATGCTGGCCTTGCCAGTGACACTTGCATCCTGTGAAAGAACAAAAATAATTAAGGATTTTTAGGGAAAAGGTTTGTTGGCGGATGCATTTGGAACACAGTCCTCTCACTGTGCCTCCCATTTTCTCTTGTAATAGGCAGGGTGGAATTCTCCCCTTAATGCCCTCATATTTCAGTTCCTGTCCCCCTTTTGTAGTTGGAATTGAAATGGTGATATATGTCCTTCAGGTTGATTGTGGTTGTGAAGTGATTGAGTCGACTGGAACTTGAATAGATATCGGTCTCATGAGATATAAATGGATTTAGATACCACCCTCAGTGGAACTGACAATTCTTGGAACCTTTTGGAAATCTAAGAGACGAATAGAGGATTATGAGTGGGCTTACTGTCCTGTGGAGTTAACTATGTGGAAAAGTCCCATAGTTCACTGCCACTACTCAAATACTCATTGCAGTATTTGTAAACTGGGATCTCAGGACCATTTTCATTGTTACAGTGCAATTAAAAATCTTCTGTTATGTTGCATTGCAGGTATAAAACATTGCAAAGAATTTCAACAACTAGTGGCCGAGGTGAGGAGCAGATGGAAAACAAAGGGGACAAAAATGCAGAAAGACAAGGATGCTGAAGAGCAATGTCCAACCATCTCAGGTAAAAGGGACAGGGCGGTTGATTTTGAATTCACAAAGTTTGATCAAGTCTTAAAACTGAAGTACAATGCCAGTTGAAATTTCACAAATCAAACCTCACAAACGCAACTCTGGATATTCATATGTTTTGCTTCCCAGTAGAATGGAAATATAATGGAATTAGTATAATTGATCTTAAGGTTTGGTGTTCATTTTCAGTTTTTGCTTTCACCAGTTACGGTTATTGAAGCTGCCATCTTCTGTCACATTCTGTGAAGTCATACTCCAGCTGGCTTGCTATTGACAGAATAATGTTGATCTTATTTTATTTGTAAAGCTGTGCATATGTCAGAGCATTATAGCGAGACGTGGCCGAAGAACAAACAGGATCCGGCCTATTATCTAAGTGTAGAGCAGCTCTTAAAAAAGATGTTCAGAATAATACAGTGGCAGATACAACTGCAAAGCAGACAGATCAGAAAGTAAGTACACAACCAACTTTGACAGTGTATATCTTCACAAATATAACAGTCACTGAGGCTCCTATGATCCATTCCTCCTCTCTAATTGTCTCAGTAGGAGGATATGCAAAAGATGCCACCATTGACTCTATGGTAGTGTGATGGCTAGCACTGAACTTTGTGCACAGTACTGACACCCGTGTCAACTTTTTAGCTTCTGAAGAATGATTAATAGTGTTTATTCAAAACATAAAGCAGGATGGAAAAGTGTCACTTGTATAACAGTGGCCCCTGCTGATTTGGTCCCATTTTAAAAGCTCAGTCCATTTCTTGTAGGTCACTTGTAAGTGATTGTCAGTCCTGTCACTCTCTTCTGTGCATTGTCAAAGATTTGAAAGGTCACCAGCAATCCAAATAATAGGAGATCGTAACTGTGTCAAAGGGACTGATTGACTGTCAACAGAGTACTGTTCTTAGACAGATAATTATGCTTTTGCAACATTCCGACTGTCTACGTTGTCCAGTGTATAAAAACCCTTTAAGACATGTGAATGCATTTTTTTTGTCAGATTCGAAGGAGTGAATGATTATAATGCTGCTGATTTTTATTTTCAAAAAGTTTGAAAATCCTTTCCAACTTTTGAAGATGTGTGGTTTTTGTTCCTATATCATTTTCTTGTGTTATTTTAATAGACTCTACTGTTGCTGATGAACTTGCAGTTTCATCAAAGGCATGGATGCATTGACAGCTGCCATGAGACAAAAGCAGGATAAGCAATGCGTATCATGTTCTTCAACAATAAGTTGAAAGAGGAAATGAAGAGGGAAACAAGACTGGCATATAAAAAGTTAGCAGTAAAAGGGGGTTAGAGTCTTTGAGAGACAAAATATATATATAGGGGTACAGAGCATGTTTAGAATACTACATTAGTACTTTGTATTGGTATTTACTAAAGAAGAAAAAGTTGTCAAGTGTTACGGACCAGACCAAAACGCCCCAATATACCCTAACCTTTTACTTATTTTATTTCAAGGCAAGTGTAAGGTGCTCATTGAGTCCACACCAACATTCAGTGATATGTTTTACTGAATTTGCCTTTTGCCAAAGATGTATTTATAGGATGTTACTTTTTTTGGAACTTGTTTACGTTTCCTTTTGTTGTATTTTAACTATAAACGTAGGGTTTAGACTATCTTCTTAATATATTTTGAGGGGGTTTTGTCTGGATCATAACAATGGTGTTAAATAGGACTGCTTTCCTACTCAAGTCTCTAATGGGACTCTAATTGCAGACTAAATAATTGTTAAGCACTGGTTCATCCACGTTCAATTAAGATTAACTTGTAAATCTTACTTGCAGGAGAGGATGTTAAGGAGTGCCAGGACATGGACTGTAGTGAAGAAGAGCGACGTCTGGACGAGCCCCCAGTATTAGAGAGCACAGACTTGCTTTCAGTACCTAGTCCTTTGAAAGATGAACGTTGTTCATCCGATGTGGTCCCGGCTTCACCTTCATCAATAGCCAGGTAACTTTGCTTTTTTTCTTTGCTTCCTGAACCCTTTCCTAGGATCTTGGGGTATAGTCCAAGTACTTCAATTGCTTGACTATAGGTTGTCCAAGTGTTTGTGTCTGGCCACTCCCACAACTGGACTGCTGATGGTGTCCCAATTGGTCCTGATTGTGTCTTTCGCAGGGGGCACTTGCCAGCGTGTGTCACTGCACAGGATGAAAGGAAGAATAGTTCATGTAGATCTTCAAATCCCCACTCAGGGCTATCTCAAATAGGTGTAATCTCAGTTGTTACCGCAACCAATATCAGGAAACCCAGCACAGTCAGGTTGTTAAATCTGATATATATGGACCATAAGCATCTGTTGAAATTGTCCATGGCCTATACATTCTGAATTACTGGGACAACCTGTTATAATACTTGCATCCAGACGTTTTCCAGTGTCCCTGTGTGTCTGAAGACTGCGAGTTTCATGATGACAGTCTGATGTGACTAACGAAGAGTGTGATGCTGGCAAAGCACAACCAGCATCCGAGGAGCAGGGGAGTCGATGTTTTGGGTATAAGCCCTTCATGAGGAATGCCAAAATGTCGACTCTCCTGCTCCTCAGATGCTGCCTAATCGGTTGTGCTTTTCCAGCACCACACTCTTTGACTCTGATCTCCAGCAGTCCTCAGTTTCTCCCTGATATGACTCTATCCCAGTTGTTCTTAGCAATTTTCCAGATAGCACAAAATGGGGTCCAGAAGGAAGTCTGGTATGAAGGGTTGTAACCTGCAGTATCTGACCTAGCATGGTTTTGATTCCAACACATGTCCAACTGTTATTCATTCTGCACCATAACCATAGCCAAAGGACTGAGCACTGTGCCGGGGCTTTTACATGAGCAAGATTATATATTGTCAGGTGAAAACCTCACTCTCTTACCCCATTCTGTGTTTTCTGTGTAGCTTAGAGAATCAGTGCAAATATATATAACATGCTGCATTTTCTATTAGATTAGTCAGCATTACTCTGACAATGGATTCTATGAATGCCATTTTTTATGGATGATCAGATGCAGTAAAATATGCTACTTATGTTATTACAGCTTCTGTGCATTATTGAATTCAGCATCACTCAGCACAGTGTGTTAGTCAGTGAGTTCCCTAACTCCATCCAGCTCAGCAACTATTCATTGGTTCTGATCAGTTCATGGACTGGGTTGAAAGGACTGTTCTGAACTTTTTATTTATTTTCTAATTTATTTCTATGATCTGTAATGCTGGACTTCTTTATTTCTTTACTTTTGTATTTATTTTTCCTAAGAACTTGTACTGAAGATCTGTCCCTAGCTGCCTTGTACCTAAGTTGGCGCTGTAACTGGTGACCTAAACTCATTTGAGTACGTGACAATAAAGCTGATTCAGTTCAATTCAGGATGGAAGAGTTGTCCTATCCTGAGAGGATGAATAAGCTATGTGTCTACTGTCTGGAATATAAAAGAGTTAGAGATGATTTCATCAAAACATCATAAATCTGAACAGACATGACAGAATCTGCACTGAGGAATTGTTTCCCTTGGCTAGCCGGTCCAGAGCATTGGGCGCAGCCTCAGGTTGAGGACTTGATTATTTAGGACTAAGATGAGAATGAATTCCTTCACTTAAAAGATTGTGAGGTTTTGGAATTCTGTCCCCCAGGCGGTTGTGGATACTTTACCATTGTATAGTTTACCCCAGCTAGGATAGAGATTTTTGATCTTGCAAAAAAAATCAAGGGGTATAGAAAACAAGAGGAAAGCAGTGTCGAGACAGAAGATGAACCATGATCATATTGAAGGATGGAAAAGTCCTAAGAGGCCATATGATTTATTCCTACTCTGACATGTTAAGTTGTTGATTGCTTCTGTCTTCCCCTTGCTGGTAAATATATAGTTCTAATAAAAACAGTGTAATGCAGTCCCAGTAGGGGTATCCTGACGTGATTCATTGCTGATGATATGACATGAACACATTAGCTTTTTAAAATGTCACGACTCATTTGTGTATGTGGAGGCATACCAATGTCCACTTTGCAGCCAGGCTGCATTCTTCATAATCGTGACCAGTCGGTGTACCACAGCCGTGGTCATCAGCCTTTTGAAGATAGCTTTACTTCACTCTCTCTCTTGCTCTCGCTCTCAATCTCTCTCACTCTCTTTCTCACACACTCTCTCACTTTCACTCTCTCATTCTCTCACTCTAACTCTCACTTTCACTCTCATTCTCTCACTCACTCTCTCACTCACTCTCATTCTCACTCCCACTCTGTCACTCTCTCAGTCACTCACACTCACTCACTCTTTCTCACTTACTCTCTCTCAGTCACTCTCATTCTCATATATCTTTGCACTGTGGGAGGAAACCGGAGCAACTGCAAGAAACCCATGCAGACTCTGGTAGAATGTGCAGACTCCACACAGACAGTCACCTGAGGGTGATACTTTGGCACACCAACCTCAAAGCTGCTGAAGCCAGGTGCCAATTCGAAGCCGCCTCCTCCTACTGCCCCCTTGACCATGACCTCACTCTTCATCACCAAACCATCATTTCCCAGGCCATACACAACCTCATCACCTCATGGGGCCTCTCACCCACAGGTTCCAACCTCATAGTTCAGGAACCTCGCACCGTTCGGTTCTAGCTCCAACCCTGGCTGACCCATTGTCTCAGCCTGCTCCAGCCCGCCGAACTCATCTCCACCTACCTCGATACTGTCCTATATCCCCAGTTCAGGAACTACCCACCTACGTTCAGGACACCACCCACGCCCTCAACCTGCTCCAAAACTTTCATTTCCCTGGCCCTCAATGCCTCATCTTCACTATGGACACCCAATCCCTCTACACCTTCATCCACCATGACCAGGGCCTCCAAGCCCTCTGTTTCTTCCTCACCCTGCCACCATTGCCTGTCCACTGACACTCTCATTCATTTGGCTGAACTGGTCCTCACCCTCAATAATTTCTCCTTTGAATCCCCCCACTTCCTCCAGATGAAAGGGGTTAGCATGGCACCCACACAGGCCCCAGCTTTGCCTGTCTCTTTGTCGGTTACATGGAACAGTCCATCTTCTGCAGTTGCACCAGCACCATTCCTTACCTCTTCCTCCGCTATTTGGATGACTGTATTGGCGCCACCTCGTGCTCCCATGAAGAGGTTTAACAGTTCATCAACTTCACCAACACATTCCATCTCAACCTTAAGTTCACCTGGACCATATCAGACAACTCCCTCCCCTTCCTGGACCTCACCATCACCGGTGACCGACTCAACATTGACATCTTCCACAAACCCACCGACTTCCACGGCTACCTGGATTACACCTCCTTGCACCCTGCCTCCTGTAAACGTTATCCCTTATTCCCAATTCCTCTGCCTCCACTGCACCTGCTCCCAGGAGGACCAGTTCCATCACAGAACACACCAGATGACCTCCTCCTTCAAAGATCGCAATTTCCCCTTCCATGAGGTTGCTGATGCCCTTCAGTGCATCTCTTCCACGTCCCGCCCCTCTGCCCTCGAACCCCACCCCTCCAACCTCAACAAGGACAGAATGCCCCTGGTCCTCATCTTCCACTCCACCAGCCTCCGTATCCGTCACATCATCTTCTGCCATTTCCACCACTACAAATGGATCCCACCACCAGAGATATATTTCCCTTTCCACCCCTATCTGCTTTCCATAAAGACCATTCCCTCCCAGGCTCCCTTGTCAGGTCCATGCCCCCCAACAACCCACCTTCCCCTCCTGGCACCTTACCCTGCGACCACAGGAATTGCAAAACCTGTGCCCATGCCTCCCCCCTCACCTCTGTCCAAGCACCCAAAGAAGCTTTCCACATCCATTAGAGTTATACCTGCACTTCCACACGTCATTTACTGTATCCATTGCTCCCAATGTAGTCAGAATGCCTACTTGCACAAAGCTACAGAGAACATCTCTGGGACGCCCACACTAACCAATCCCGCTTCCCCGTGGCCGAACATTTAGACTCCCCCTCCCACTCCACCAAGGACTTGCAGGTCCTGGGCCTTTTCGACAGCCAAACCCTTACCACCCGATGCCTGGAGGAAGAAATCTTTATCTTCTCCCTTGGGACCCTCTGACCACATGGCATCAATGTGGATTTCACCAGTTTCCTCATCTCTTCCCCCCCCTACCTGATCCCAGTTCCAACCTTCCAATTTGGCACCGCCCTCATGACCTGTCCTATCTGTCCATCTTCCTTCCCACCCATCCACTCCACCCTCCTCTCTGACACATCGCCATTATCTCCATCTCCTTATCACACTCTCAACTACCTTCTCCCCAGCTCCAAACTCCCTCCCATTTATCTCTCCACCCCCTCGGCTCACAAGCCTCATTCCAGATGAAGGGCTTTTGCCCAAAACATTGGTTTTCCTGCTCCTCGGATGCTGCCTGACCTGCTGTGCTTTTGCAGCACCACAATCTCAGCCTGAGGGTGGAGACAAACTGGGGTCCCCGGCGTTGTGAGGTAGAGTGCTAACCACTGAGTCACTGTGCCACCCCAAATGGTTAATCATGGTTACTCCCTAATTCGTAGTTGTCACTGGACTAGCAATCCAGAGCCAAGAATTAATGCCCTGGTGGTTTGGTTTCAAATCTCATCCCAGCAGATGGTGAAATTTGAATTTGAATTCTAACTCTGCAATTACAGGCTAATCTAATGGTGATCATTGTTGATCATCAATAAAAGCCATCGGGTCACATTACCTGATCTGGTCTACAAGTGCCTCCAGTAATGTGGATGATTCTTTAATTGCCCCCTGAGTTGGCCCAGTGAGCCAGTTCAACTCTGTCTACACTGATGCAAAGAAAGAAAACCAGGCAGACCATCTGGTATCAAACAAGGAAGCAAAAACAGTCCATGTAGCTCTGTCAATCCTGTTAACTGTCCCTTATGTTGATATTTGTTTGGAGTCGCTCCGTGACGCAAGACTCTGTGCTATATGGACTGTTGTTTGGGATGCATTCAAAGAAAAACATTGATTGCACATGGAGGGCCATCATCTCGGTGAAAGAGGTTCTCTGGTCTGCCAGAAACTTATTGGTCTTCCAGTGTGAGGTGTTGGCCCCGGCCGAGTGTTCCATGAGCAGCAACCCCCAGATTCACCTAAAAATGAGCTGGTGAAGTTACAGCATAGGGTGACTTCCCTGCCTAGCAGCATGCAATACAAAGGGATAAGACAACAGTATATAGAGAAACCTCAATTATCCGAAGGACACGGGCAGGGAGTATTTCATTCGGTTAATCGAATGCTGGATAACATAGTTTAGCCAAGCATTGGGACTGTGCCATCTTGCCAGATAATCTGAAATTTGGATAATCGAGGTTCCTCTGTACAGAAGTTCCAACGAGATCTGCCAGAATGGTTCAGGAACGTGGGATCTTACAGGTTGGGCTGGAGAAGCTGGAATTGGTTGCCTTGCAGGGAAGGAGGCTGAGGGGGGATCTGATGAGACAAAGGTGATAGGTTTAGATGAAGTTGACAAAGCAAACCCGTTCAGTGATGAGTCAAACGCTCAAGGATAACAAATTTAAGGTTTCGGCAAGAAATGCCAGGATGATGAGAGGAGCAACTTTTTCATGCTTTGAGTGATAACACCGAGGATTTGGCTACCTCGGAGGTTAATGCAACTTGTGCAGTGAATGATTTCAAAAGGAAATACGGCAAAGACTTCAGAGAAATAAGCTAATAGGACAGTGGCTTAGTGTGGGCAGAATGAGGCTAACTGGACATGTCCAAACGTGGATCCAATGGACTGCTGTGACTGACTCATTTTGAGAACAAGTCTTGTGAGCCTTTGCTGTACACGTGCTGTGGCACGTGTAACTTTTGTTAGATGTGGAGACTGCAACATCAGGGATTAAATGGCAAAAATATTATGGTGCGACTTAAAGGGGGGAGGTGGTGGTGGGACGCATAAAGGAATAAAAGATGATTCTCAAAGGAACCATAAGTGGCAACCACCATCAGCAAATGAAATTGGGAACAGTGGTTGTGATTTGGAATTGTTAAACTTAATGTTGAACCCAGAACAGTGTAAAGTGCCGAATCCTGCGACCTTGCATGGGACATCATTGGAAGGTGTTGGAGGCAAAGGTCAAAGGGAATAGAGTGGCAGTGTTGTGTTTTGCGTAATTAACATGGTAGGCAATCAGAAGCTGATACCATGCCTTGTAAACTGCACAAGGCTGTTCATTAGAGTGGGAGAAAGTGAGGACTGCAGATGCTGGAGATCAGAGCTGAAAAATGTGTTGCTGGAAAAGCGCAGTAGGTCAGGCAGCATCAAAGGAGCAGGAGAATCGACGTTTCGGCCATAAGCCCTTCTTCAGGAATGAGGAGGGTGTGCCAAGCAGGCTAAGATAAAAGGTATGGAGGAGGGACTTGGGGGAGGGGCGTTGGGAATGCAATAGGTGGAAGGAGGTTAAGGTGCGGGTGATAGGCCGGAGAGGGGGGG
>NC_057727.1:68427765-68525527 GCF_004010195.1 Chiloscyllium plagiosum | reverse complement strand
TTCCCGTCCCCCCACCTTGTCTCAGTCCCAACCCTCAGACTCAGCACCGCCTTCTTGACCTGTAATCATCTTCCCGACCTCTCCGCCCCCCACCCCCTCTCTGGCCTATCACCCTCACCTTAACCTCCTTCCACCTATCGCATTCCCAACACCCCTCCCCCAAGTCCCTCCACCCTACCTTTTATCTTAGCCAGCTTGGCACACCCTCCTCATTCCTGAAGAAGGGTTTATGCCCGAAATGTTGATTCTCCTGCTCCTTTGATGCTGCCTGACCTGCTTCTGTTCAGTAGAGTGATCTTCCAACCTGAATTTGATCTCGCCAGTTTTGAGGCGGCCACATTGTGACTAATGAATACAGTGCACTAAACTGAAAGAATTATAGGAAACTACTATTTCATTTGGAAGGTGTGTGTTGGGCCTTGGATGGTGGGAAGGAAATAAGTGAATTGGAATCTATTGTGCCTCATGCTCCGGCATTGGCATTGTGGTGGGAAGGGGAAGAGGTGTCGGGATGTTTAAAAAGTGGACCACAGTGTGGCAAAGCAAATGGTCCCCTTGGGAATGCTGGGAGCAGAGGGCAAGCTGTGGCTTGTAGTAACAAAATGCTGCAGGTCGCAGAAATGCGGAGAGAGATCTGTTGAATTTGGATGCTGGTAGCCTAAAACAAGGGAAACAGTAGTTGTGAAAGAGACCAAAAGCATGGGAAATGGTACAGAGATGGTCAAGAGACCCAGCAACTACAGTGGAGAGGAATCCTCAGTTGGGGAACACTGAGGATATATTAGAAGCTCTGGTGTGAAAGTAGCAGATGTTATAGAGATGAAGAATGGAATAGAGTCCGCACAGGAAATGAGTTGAGAAAAAATGTAATTAATATCACTGTGGACTTTTCATAGGTGCTGGTTGACAGCTTATCCCCATAAATGGCAATATTGTGGAAGGGAAGGGAAGGGGGAGAGGTGGACCGCACGATACTAAGAGAACTTGCGTTCATTGGATTGTAAGCTTCTTTCTCATTTCATTGAAGTTGGAAAGCTATAGCATTAATCATTGTTGAGACATTATGTCATGTTATCAACCATCAGTATGTGTGGCAGAGATTTGAAATAGTTTTCACAGTAATCAGTGAATTAATTTGTTGTAAATTTTGGCAAGGCAGCATTGCTTCAGGTAAAATCAAATGCAGTTTGCATGTCTCATGGCAATGTTCTATTATGGTTAATGAGCAACAAATAAATAATTGCTGACTCTCTTCTTTGCTGCATCTGAGTTTGCAGTCTTAATTTTAGTTTATAGCAGCCCACAAAATAAAACATACTTGAATTAAGCACTTAATGGCAGTCTCACTCAGAGAGGCTTCAAATGATTTCTGGATCCTATTAGTGTGAAAATTTGATAAATTCCAAAAACATTAAAGTGAAACTTGGAGCTGGCCTTCTCGGGGAGCTTTACGCTACAGATAACTATGTAGTATTGTTGATGTAAATAGTTCCCCATTACCCTGCTCTAACATCCATAAATTTAAAGAATGGACAATCTTACATTAAACATCATTGAAGGGCATAGAGTAGAACAACATGCACAAAAAAAACCCAGAATAGGATTAAACAGTAGGATTAAAGCTCATGCATACCAAACTGGAAGACTGACTAAAACTGAACTAGAACTTCAAAAACAAAAGCTGACAGCTCTGACACGTAACATTCCAAGACAAAGGAGTAAGATTGGCAGTTGAAAAGCAGAGGAGGCTGCCTTGCAAGAGTGGGGCTCTGAGCCAGATGATGTTTAACCAAAAAGCTGGTCACCACAACACCAGCCATCATCTTCCAGTCAGAAGACAGTTGAGAAAAAGACACAAACCACAATATGACATAGGCTTAACAGTGCAAATTTAGCATTGTGTCATTTTCACTGCAGTGCATATGAGTGAAGTCAGACCCAGTGATGGTGTAGAAATTACTCAATGGAAATCTGGGTGCTGTCTTGAGAATAATTTTATATAAAACATGTCCCTTCCAGAAAAGGTGGATTTTTGACACTTGACTTGATGCATTCATTATTAGTTTGAAGTCAAATGTAATCCTGGATGTGAATTGGACATTGTACAAAACATTTTGTTCAAATCTTGGTAATTCTATAAGTTACAAGAACTATGAAGCAAAACCCAATTTACAGTATATATTGACAGCAGGGCAAAATATTTATCTTAATGTTCAGCAAAGAATGAAGAACATAAATCTTCAAGAAAAGTTTCTTTTTAAAATAGTCTAATTTTGGTGTTTATGTGGTATAAGTAACTTCTCAGGAGATTAGTACTAAATAAATGAATCATGCATGGAACTCCCAGAAACAAATGGGTCAATCATTTTTTTTAACCTCCTGTTTGTGTACAATGAAAAAAACCTAATTGATTACTGTCCTGTAATATATTTGATTCTGACAGATTGTGGTTGTCTGACAACCTCCATGCGATACCATTTTTAAAAGTAATTCAAGATCCTCCACCTCTCCACATCCTTCAAAACTTGCATAAGACTTTGCTGCTTTTAATGACATCTTCTTTGGCTTGGTCCCCACTTTGGCCTGACCACTTCTTTGTGAAGATCCTCTTGCGATTTTTCCACAATAAATATTTTATATAAGTGAAGGTTGTTGTTTATTTATGGAACTCAGTGTAATTAATTTCTGACGTAATGGTGTAAACATCTGTGCACTGACTCTTAAGTTAACCTGCAATAAACTGCACACTGATTTGCAAATCATTTAAACAAAAGATCATTTCCTTCATTCGGTGTGCTGTGACCAGTTGAAGAGGGGTCGAATGTTTACCCTCATCTTGCTCCTTGGTTCTAACAGAGGCTTTTAATTTTTGAAAGAGTGTAGTTATAAATTCAGTGACCCATTTGCGTAAAACAAAATCTAGCCAGTTAAACCTTATTATGTTGAACAAGCAAGGTGTTAGTTTTTTGAATCTAAAATCCATCCAACTGAAAATATTCCAATGCAAAAAATGTGAAAACTTATCTTGAAGTTCACAGCTCACGTGCAAGCAAACACATTTGAATCAAGCTGCAACAAAAGTAGTTACTCTGTAAAGGCAGGTTTTGCCCATGTTAAGATTCACTAAGAATGTGAAGATAAATAAGAGCTCACTGGTTATCGAACTGGAAGCTTTGGTTTTCAGTTGAAACAGTTTTTGTATTTCATCCCTCTTGTAGAAATGCTGCTCTGGAGATTGAAATCTTTCAATAGAACTCTGCTGCAGAAATGTAAATGCAATCAAATTCAGCAAGTGTTCCTCAGTGGGAACAGCTGCCTACTCTGGCAACTAGTGTGGCCAAATCCCAAATTAAGCATTCACACAAGAAATTGTACGACATGACCTCTCTCCATATCCGTTGTATATTCGCTAATCTCTGCAATTTATTCTTAACCATTGTGTTTTATAGCCGAGTAACAATTTTTTTTCATGTTACATTTCCAACAGCTGAATTTCAGATGCTTGACTCACAGCTTTGTTAGTAGCACTGTGTATCAGCTGATTTAAACACACGCACTGCGCAAATATTATAAAAGAGCGATCCTTTATTCTACTGGCAATGAATCCTTGTAGACATTGGTGGGAAAGTGTAAGTTGGAGAAATTAACTATTTACGATGGATACTCACCCAGTGTTGCAGATCCATAAAGATATTGTTGGAGAGCTCTCTAATTAGCTGGGTAACAAGTTTTATTGGAGGAGCTCCTATGGCTAACTTTCCATGACCAGGAAGCACGGATTACCTTGTCTCTCAGAGACAAAGCTGATCTTTCTCTCCTTGTGACCTCATAAGGTTTGCCCAGATTGTTTAGCGAGGCTTCCTAAAGTTGTTTGTTTGCTCCACTAACATTTCCAAGCTTTCTAGCCACCATCAATGGCTTGTGGTCCTGGATCTTCAGTGTGGACCAACCCATCTCAACCCTGCTCCAATGCCTAGCTGCTGTATTTCACACTCCCTTTCACTCACTCCGTGAGGATCCAGTGATCATGGGATGCTGCCAGGTGATTTGGCAAGTTGACCAGCAGTTATGTGCCTGCTCCAGTTTCTCTTCCTGGTTCTACATCCAGCATCAGAGACTTCATACTCCACTGATCCTTCAATATTCCTTGCCCATGACCTCTGACTACATGCCTACCTACCCACCCACCCATACACATGCACCCCCACCGTTGCCACCTGCTGTCAGATGCCCAGCTACAACGAGTAGTCTTTCACATTCCACAGAGCTTTATAGTTTCTGTCGAAATTTCCTCAGCTTGGAGTCTCCATGAAATGGAGTATAGTCACATGATGCACATTGCAGCCATTTTAATGTGCGCTAGAGTCCTTTTGCTTCAGTAAGGTGGTATCTTTTTCAGTTGAAACTGCCTTTCTTAGAAATTATAACAATATTCAACGAGGGGAAATTACAAATTGATATTTTTGGTATTGAATCTCAATGGAGTCAAATTGTATTTTGAAATTATAAATGGAGAATGCAGGCAGTCATGATTCATTCAACATCTGTACAGAGAAAGGATAGGATATGATCTGCTGGAAACATGTCTTACTGCTCCCCCTCTTAGGGTTGAAATTGACAGACTGATCTTGGTTGAATTAGCTAATAACCTCGTGGCCAAAGGTAGTGATAATCACAAGCGGGTCATTCAGAAAGAATAGCAACTTAGATACCTGTGGGCTGTTTACTGAGTGGGCGTCACTGTCTTTGGGAAATGTGGCAGATGCACTCACTGCTTTCATTTAAAGGTCAGGCTATTTGCACTCATGTATTCAACAAGGGCTTGTGAAGTTCTCTTTGGCTATTTTCACAGATGTTAATGTACACCACTGGAGGTGAGACTTGAACCCAGGTCTCATACTCCAGAGGTCGGGACACTACCTCTGTGCCTCAAATTCCTTCAGAAATTATCCTTACCCTCAAGATTGCCTATTTGGTGCGGTCATTAGAAAATAGATTAAATGAAAAGAATTAAGGTGAGGGTTCGCTTGATGTAGTAGTAGTGCCCCTACCTCTGAGCCAGGAGGCCTGAGCTCAAGTCCACCTGCTGCAGAGGTGTGTATTAACATTGCTGGGCAGGTTGATGAGAAAAATAGATAAAAATTTTTTTAAAAAATCTAATTGAATGGTGAAATAGGCTTAAGGCACTGCATTTTGTATACTGTTTATGTAGTGTAGTGGTTGTCATTTTCACTTTACACATGAAATAGCCCTGATTTGAAATCAGGCAGAAATATTCGTTGAATATTTCCTAAATTACTCTCAATATCAGGGCCTGTTGTGGCGCAGTGGTAGTGTCCCTACCTCAGATTCAAGTCTCACCTATTCCAGAGCTATGCAGTAACATCTCTGATTAGAATCTATGATTTAAAAAAAGGTTAGAAAATCATTGAGATGACAGCTCCTGTGATGCAGCGATAGTGTCCCTATCGCTGGACCAAGTGGCCCAGGTTCAAGTCCCACCTGCTCCAGAGGTGTGGAATAATATCTGAGTTGCTTGATTTTGAAAATTATTAAGGTGTTCAACTTTAACTATTTGCCGTAATATATAAAAGACTGTTTTTCTAATAATTAGTACTTGATGTAAGGGAGTATTTATTGCCCTTTGCAACCTTTTGCGTGAAGAAATTTCTCCTCCCCTCTCCCCTAAATGACCAGTCTTCTGTCCTGGGACTGTGATCCCATGTTTGAGTTTCCTCACAGCCAGTGGAAACAAATGCTGTGTTTACTTTATCAAACCACTTCAGAATCTTGTGTTTCAATGAGGTCACGCCTCATGTTTCTAAGTTCCAGAAAGTAAAGACCCGGTTTACCCAGCCGTCTGCCATAGGACAGGGTCCAGTCCTTACACTTCAGACTGCTTTCTGATGAGGCTAACATTGGTGTGTGCCTTCCTAATTGCATGCTAACTCTGTGTTGCTTGTAGATTACTTCCGTAGCTTTCTAAGTGTAACGTTTAGAAGCTACATATCATAAAAAGGAGTGCATTTTTTTAATTTCTGCAACCAAAGTAAATAATCTCTTATTTACCCACATTATACCTTATCTGTTAGCTTATTTAACCTGTCTGAACCACTTGTTAGAAATGGGTACTGCGGATGCTGGAGATTAGAGTCAAGATTAGTGTGGTGCTGGAAAAGCACAACCACTTTGTACCTTCCTCACATTTGACATTCCCACCTAGATATGTATTGCCAGTAAACGTGAATGCATTATCCTCGACCTCTTTGTTTTAAGGCACTAATGCAGACTATAAAAAGCTGAGGACCTGGTCCAGATTCTTGACAGTATTCCACTAGTTACGGACCATAAATTTGAAATTGCCCTATTTATCCCCACTCCAGTCTTTATCCATACTAATAGCTTACCCCCAATTCCATGTGCCAGTTAAGTGGTTGTGAGGCATAATAGATGTAAATATTTCATGAGCAACCTACTGCCTGGTGAGCAGGTAGTTTTACTTTGCTTCCGTCCTGGGTCACGTGATCTGAAAGTTTGTAACTGGACACAGTGGATGAGCATTCCTCTGCATTCCCTGCAATCCCTGCTTTGGGAGTGCTTCACTTGAACTTGTGTCTCTACATTTCTCTCTCCTTTATGTACGGCTTAAAATCTACATCTTTTAATCAAGCGTTTGGTCATCAACCTAATATCCCCTTCTTTGACCTGATTGTGTTTCTGGCTTACTGCATTAAAGAGGTTATGTAAATCAAATCAAATTATTTATCGAAAGCATATAAATGTTTCATTACCCAAGACAGCTACCTCAACTTGGTAAAATGCAAAAACAAGTTCAATATTCCCTCCCCATACCATATGAATGTAAATTCTTAAACATTTAGGTATTTAGATGTATTAGTTATTTAAATGTGTATTTTCTCCTCAGAATAGTTAGTGTAAAATTGTACCATCAAATTACAATTTGCTGGATGGGCAGTAAATGAAGAGAGAGAGGAGCTGGATTTCACTCTAATAAAAGACCGAAATTTAATTTCTGCAGTTATGTCTCCTGAAAGCTGGATGACTATCGACACAGTGAAGGTGAATCATTCTGTACCCTGCAGTGAATTTATTCTTTTTCCAAACAGTATCATTAATCTGCAGCTTAACACATTACAACACAATTTATCTTATTACAATGTGCACGCAGGCACCTTGGCCCACAATAGTGCAGTGACTAATTGAGGTCAGTCTTATGTGCATAAACACAGAGGCAGGCATAGACGATCCAAACTGTGGATACCATTTCGAAGCTTTTCAGTTTCACTGGGCTTTAGGTAAGGATAGCAATTGTATGGATACAAATCAATACAGAATGGCAAATTTATTGTGAAAGTTGAAGTGGATGGGATTAAATGCATGATGGTAACATGGGTTTGTCGTTGGCTGCATAGAACAGTGATGAACAGAACTATTTTTGATTAGAGCGAAGTAATTAGTGAGTAGTGGGTAGACAGCCAGAGGTCATGGATTTAAAATTATAGTCGAGAGCTCAGGGAAAGTAAGGAAATGTTTCTCCATGTTGGAAGTTATGATGATCTGGGATGCATCAATTTAAAGCTTGGTGTAAACAGACACCATAGGAACTTTGACAAAGCAGTTGGGCATCTCTTTTGAGGATGAATTTGCAGCATTACAGGTTTAAAAAAAACTGGAGATTTGAGATTAAGTAAAAGCTGTTTATCAGGGTATAGACTGAATAGCCACGTATTGTGCTCTAAGATTCTCTGATCCTGTGTTAATAAGGTCATAAAATGTAGGAGCAGAAATAGGCCATTCAGCCCATCAAGTCTGCTCCGTCATTCAATGACAGCATGGCTGATCTGATGAACCTCAACTCCACCTTCTTGCCTTTTCCCCATAATCCTTGATTCACTTACTGATTATCTGTCTATCTCAGCTTTGAATATACTTCATGACCCACCCTCTGTGGTGAAGCACTCTGCAGATTCGCAATCCGCTAAGAGAAAACATCCTCCTCGTCTCTGCCTTTAAATATGCGACTCATTCCACTGAGATGATGCGCATTGGTCTGAGACTCTCCCATGAGGGGAATGTAGCCTCTCTGTACTTAGACTGTCAAGTCCTTTAAGAAACTTGCATCTTTCAATAATCTCATCTCTCATTCTTCTATATTCCAACAACCACAGACCCAATCTATTCAACATGTGCTCTTGAAATAGTCCCACTGTAACTGGTATTAACGTAGTCAACCTTCTCTGGCCTCCCTTCAATGCCAGTATACATTTCTTGATTTGGAGATGCCAGTGTTGGACTGGGGTGTACAAAGTTAAAAATCACACAACACCAGGTTATAATCCAACAGGTTCAATTGGAAGCGCCGAAAGCTAGTGTGCTTCCAGTTAAACCTGTTGGACTATAACCTGGTGTTGTGTGATTTTTAACAATATACATTTCTTTAGAGAGAGCACTTGTTGTGCTGTAGGTCCCAAATCCCACTGCTCCAGTGGTGTGCATTAGAATCTATCTGTTTCCCCTAGATAAGGGCTCCAAAGCTGTTCACATTATTCCAGCTCTGGTCTGACCAATGCCTTGTTTAGTGTTAGCAAAATCTCCCTACTTTTTTTATTATCAAATAAATTGAGGACTTTTGAAATCTACTCGCTCATAGCTGGGTTGATTTTTTAAAAAAAACCTTTAGTGATGGTGGGTTTTTAAGTTTTGCCTTTTTTGTTAGTGTGTTGCTTATCTATTGCAAGCTTGTGAAAATTCTGGCACTGCATGATACAAGTAAAGTTAAAGCCATAAAGTTGTGAAGGTCGATGGATATCCTGCAGCTTTGTTTAGGGTTGGCGTGCAGTTGGGTAGACTGTTCAGTGAGGAGAAGAACTGGGTGAGTGGTTTGTGTAAAGAATGGGTCTTTGCTTTGTTATGTTTTCCAAGATTTTTGCATTGGGTGCATTGAATCTTTTAGTCTCATAGATGTATTAACAGCTTCCAAACCTCGGATGTAGATCTTGCATGTGCTGGAGGGTCTTCAGTTGGCATCTGTATCCGGAGACTTATACGTCATGCTAAACTGGATGGCAGCCTGATTACAAGTTAAATTAACTTTAAATTATAATTACGTGTTTTCAAGACTGGACTAGATGCCTCTCCCAAAAGGTCTACTTTATAAGCTTATTGCCTGTGTTGGTGCATGCATATGATACTTTTTGTTTAATTTTGGGGGTTTAATTGGAATATAATTCCACTCTTCTTCACTGAAGAAAACCTTGGCTTTGCTTCATTGTGATCTGGTTAAATAGTTTTAGTTGAAATGTTTGTGGAATCAACTGTCAGAGGAAGTGCTGGATGCAGGTACATTTATAACATTTAAAGGACATTTGCACATGAATAGGAAAGGTTTAGAGGGATATGGACCAAATACAGGAAAGTGGGACTTGTTTAGTTTGGAAAACTTGGTTGGTTTGGATGAGTTAGGCCGAAGAGTCTGTTTCCATGTTGTATGACTCTGACTGTGACTGCAACTCTGTGTGGTAGCTGCCTGTTAAAGTAAAGGCATGATTTGTTGTGATTAGCTAAGAGGGGATTAAAAAGAGACCAAATCTCCGCTCATCCCACCTCACCCCAGATCCAACCCTCCAACTCGGCACTGCCGTCTTGAATTGTCCTACCTTTCCATTTTTCTTCCCACCTATCCGCTCGACCCTCCCTTCCGACCTATCACTACTACCCCTCAGACTACATTTACTTATCGCCTTCCCAGCTACCTCCCCACCACCCCCCTGCCCTCCTATTTATCTCTCAGTCCACTTTCCCACCCACGTTTCTGTCAATTCTCCTGCTACTCGGATGATGCCTGACCCTGCTGCGCTTTTCCAGTGCCACGCTTTTTTCCTCTAATTTTTCAGTGCAGGTCGATGCCAGTGTTGTAGCTGTACTGACAAAGCTAGGCTAGGGAAGCGGTAAATTCTGGAGCACAAATCTTCGGTATCATTGTTGGAATTTGTAAGGACCCATAGCCTCTTAAGTACTCAGTGCCTCCTACCATTTCTTAGTATCACATGGAGTGAGGTGAAATGGCTAAAGACTGGCATCTGTGATGATGGGGATCTTGAGAAGAGGTTGAGATGGATCACTCACTCTGCACTTCTGGCTGAAGGTAGGTACAAGTGTTTCACCCTTGTCCTTTACACTAATGCAGTAGGCTTCCCCATCCATTTGTGGAGCTGCCTCTTCCTGTTGATGAATTGACCACTACTGTTCATGCCTGAATGTGGCAGGTCTGCAGAGCTTCGGTAAGATTTATTAGTAATGGGGTCACTTACTTCTGTCCACCCAATGCTCTTCCACTATTTGCTACTATGTTCTAGTCTCACCAGATTGACATTTAATTTCTCAGTTAGCCATTCATGACATGCCCTCCTGCTGTCTGCATTGAACTGGGTGGATGCCCCAACCTAAAGGTAATGATAGAATTTATTGGGTTACATGTTATGATTAAATATAATTCTACTGCTGACCCACACCTCATGGATACCCAGTTTGGAATTGTTTTAAACATGTTCAAAAATCTATCCCACTTAACACCATAGCAGTGCCAGGTATCCTCAATATGAGGACAGGATTTTGTCTACCCAAACATTGTGCAGTGTTCAATCCTATCAATACTGTCATGGGCAGATGTATGTATTGCACGTGTTTTTGTTGACGACAAGGTCAAGTAGGTCCATAAAAGTATTTTTCCTTGTTGGTTCCTTCATCACTTGCTGCAGACCATGTCTAGAAGCTATATCTGTTTGGACTCTGCCACTTTGGGACTAGTGTGACTATTGAGCCACTCTTGATGATAGATATTGAAGTCCCTCAGCCAAATTATATTCTGTGCCTTTGACACCCTAAGTGCTTCTTCCAATTGATGTTCAACATGGAGGAATCATTGATACATCAGCTGAGGGGTTGTGTGGTAGCTATTGATCAGCAGGAGGTTTCTTCACCTATGATCCGATGCCAAGAGACTTCATGGAGTCCCAGGGCAACTCCTATCTGACTGTAGTTCACTGTGCTGCTAGGACAAAACTAGGGCTGGTGATGGTGTCTGGGACATTGAAGCTATGTTTTGGGCAGTATGATTATATCAGACTATTCATTGAGTCATACAGCATGGAACCAGAATGTTGTAAGGGTACCTGCATCTACCACTTCCTCTGGCAGGTCATTCCACATATGAACCACCATGTGTGTAGAAAATGTTGGCCCTCAGATCCATTTTAAATCTTTCTCCTTTCATCTTAAAAATATGCCCTGTAGTTTTGAACTCCCTACTCTGGTGAAAATACCTTTGCTATTCACCTTATATACACCCCTCATAATTTTATAAACCTCTATAAGGTCACCTCTCAACCTCCTATACTCCAGTAAAAAAAAAAGTCCAAGCCTATCCAGCCTCTCTTTATAACTCTAACCCTCCAGTCCCAGCAACATCCTTTTAAATCTTTTCTGAAACATCTCCAATTTAGTAATAGTCATCCTATAGCAGGGTGACCAGAACTTTGTGTACTCCAGTGTCCTGTACTGCTGCAATATGACGTCCCAACTCCTATACCCAATGGTCTGCTCAATGAAGGCAAGCGTGCTAAGCACCTTCTTCGCCACCCGTCTACCTTTGGCGCAACTTTCAAAGAACTATGTACCTGAACCCCCTAGGTTTTTCTGTTTGACAACACTACCTTGACTAATCTGTGCACAGAACACCAATATTTGGCAGAAGTCTCCCGCTTTTTGGGGTGAAGCTGAATTTTCAGCTTCAAAAGGATTAGGTTTGCCATTCTCATTTCCATTGCGTCGAGCAGTGCTGGTCAGTGACTAAGAAGAGTTATTTCCTTAGACTTCGTAGTCATTTGAGTGGCTTCATAAGACATTTTAGAGGGCACTTTGGACTCAGTGAATGCAAGACCAGGTAAGGATGGCAAAGCTCTATCCCCAGAGGGCACTTGTGAACCATTGGGCATTTGGAAAAATTAACAATAGTTTCATGGTCACCAGCAAATTAGATTTTAAATCCACATTTATTCATTGAAGTCAAATTTCACTATGTTCTGTGTTTGGAATCAAACCTATGTCCCCAAAGCATTCACTTTGCCTCCGGATTTATAGTCCAGTGTCATTACTACCGTGCCACTGCTTTCCACATACTTCCACTTCCCTAATATTGTAGATTTTTTCACCTACCACAGTCCATTTCTCACTTTCAAACTTTTGTTATTTCTAGACTTGACTATTGCGTTGCTCCCCTGGAGTTTTCCATTCTCCAGCATGCAAGCTGTTGTGCAGTGCGCAATTCTGTCATTCACACGTCAGAGAATTGTGGATTTAAGTTCCATTGCAGGAACTGAGTATCAGATCTAGACTGACAAACCTATGTTGGGTTTAGAATGAGGTGTCAAACCGAGCCACTGTTTGCCCTCCCAGCTGACAGTAGATGATCCATGGCACTATTTGAAAATCAACAATGTTCTTCCTCATATTCCTGTCAAAATTTGTCTCTAAGCAGCATGAATGAAACAATGCACGTTTTCTGAGATCGTGTTGTATGCAAATAAACGCAGGTAGATTGTGTAGTTGTTATATTATTGAAGTAGCAATGTAGAGGCTTTGAATAACCTAACTTTAAATCGCAACATAGCAACTGGGGAATTTAAATTTAATTCTATAGATTTAGTTATTTAAATGAATTTGGAATAAGAAGTTTTATTCAATAATAATACCCATGAAAACTCGAGTTATTGTAATAACACATCTAATCCTGCAATGTCCTTTATAGCAGGGAATCTGCCATCCTTATCTGGTTGGTCTATATTTAGCAATGTGGCTGACCCTTAATTGGTCTCTAAAATAGGCCAACTAGCTAGTAGTTATGTCAAACCACAATGAAAACATCTGAGAAGAATAAAGCCACAGCGGTCCATCTGGCGTTGATTGGAACACCAGGCATGAGAAAAGTCTCGAGTTGAGAGTGTGGTGCTGCAAAAGCACAACAGGTCAGGCAACATCTGAGGAGCAGGAGAATCGGCGTTCCGGGTATGAGCCCTTCATCAGGAATGAAGCTTGTTGGACGGGACTGAGAGATAAATGGGAGGGGATTGGGGTTTGTGGGAAGGTAGCTGAGGGGGGATAGGTGGATGAAGGTGAAGGAGAAGGTGATACGTCAGAGGGGGGAGTGATGGACAGGTCTGGAGGATGGTGCCGAGTTGGAAGCTTGGGACTGGGATAATGTAGGGGAAGGGGAAATGAGGAAGTTGTTGAAATCCACACTTATCCTGTGTAGTTGCAAGGTCCCAAGGCGAAATATGAGGCGTTCTTCCTCCAGGCGTTGGGTGGCAATGGTTTGGTGGTGGAAGAGGCCCAGGATCTGCATGTGCTTCATAGAGTGGGAGGGGGAGTTGAAGTGTTCAGCCACGGGTCAGAGGTTGGTGGGTGTGGGTTTCCCAGAGATGTTCTCTGAAATGATCCTCAAGGAGGCGTCCTGTCTCCCCGATGTAGAGGAGACCGCACTGAGTGCAATGGATGCAGTAGATGATATTGGTAGAGGAACAGGTAAATTTCTGACGGATGTGGGGTGTGGTCTGGTGGGAGGGTGTGGACCTGACGAAAGAGTCGCAGAGAGAATGGTCTCTCTGGAATGGTGATAGGGAGGGAAATATATCTTTGGTGCTGGGGCCCGTTTGGAGGTGGCAGAAGTTGGTGGGGTGGAAGGTGAGGACCAGGGGTGTTCTGTCCTGTTGTGTTGGGAGGGGTGGAGTTCAAGGGCGATGGTGCATGAAGTGGAGGAGATGCGCTAGAGGGCATCGTCAACCATGTGGGAAGGGAAATTGCGATCATGGAAGAAGGAGACCTTCTGGAACTTTCTGAGGTGGAATTGGTCATCCTGGGAACAGATGCAGAGGAATTGGGAATAAGGGATGGCATTTTTACAGGAGGTAGGGTGGGAGGAGGTGAAGTCTAGGTAGCTGTGGGAATCAATGGGCTTATAGTAGATGTCTGTGGTTAGTCGGTCGCCAGTGATGGTGATGGAGACGTCCAGGAAGAGGAGGGAGGTGTCCGAGATGGTCCAGGTGAATTTGAGGTCGGGTGGAAGGTGTTGGTAAAGTTGAAGAACTGTTCAACCTCCTCGTGGGAGCACGAGGCGGCGCAGATCCAATCATTGATGTAACCGAGGAACAGGTGGGGGTTGGTGCCAATGTAACTGGGGAAGATGGATTGTTCCATGTATCCGACAAAGAGGCAGGCATAGCTGGGTCCCATGTGGGTGCCAATGGCTATCCCTTCGGTTTGCAGGAAATGGGAGGATTAGAAGGAGAGGTTGTTGAGGGTGAGGGCCAGTTCAGCTATCCATTATATAATTCCTATCAGGTATGATGGGTTAGATGGAGCTAGGATGTTTCCCTTGGCTAGTGACTCTAGAACCAGAGAGCAAAATGATCACCTCTCATTTTTTGAAAATCTGGAGAATACAGGCATAGTTTCCTAAATGTTTCCTCATAAAACAGGAATATCATGCCTTCTCTTTTGATCCCCTTACTAATCAAGAATCTATCTCTCTTACTCTTAAACACACTCAATGACTTGGCTTTCATAGCCTTAGTTGGCAGTGAGTTCCACAGATTAACCACCCTCTGACTGAAGAAATTCCTCCTCATCTCAGTTCTAAAGGGTCATCCTTTTACCCTGAGGCTGTGCCCTTGGGTCCTAGAATTTCCCGTTGGTGGAAGCACCTTCTCATCCACACCCGTTGTATCCAGACCTTTCAGTATTCTGTAAATTTCAATCAGATACTGCTCCACCCCTTCATTCTAAGCCCCACCAAATACAGACTCAGTCCTCAACTGCTCCTCAGGTGACAAGCAATGACATCAATGTCTGTGACAGAGGCTGGCTTGGTGTCGTTTCTGCTGACCATCTGCCAACTCCTGAAGGGCATAACTGCCAGGCTGAGCCTGTAGAATGTGTTGAGTGAACCATTCGTGCATTACTTTGAATCGCACTCTGAGGTCAAATTATTCTTTGCAGGCTGCCATTCCCACTTTCACTGTCTGCAGCATAACATCTGGTTCACGTGACTGGATTAATGATAAGACACATTCCCTCCCTGTGAGCTACACCTAAGAGTTCAATTACTGAGTGCGGTCATCTTTAGTCTCCAAGCCGAAACTGAGTCTTTGATAGCAAGTCTACAATTTTTCAAAGCATACAGGAGCTGCTGCCAGTGAATGAACTGTCACTGCATAACTGTATCAGGGTGGCATCAATAACATCTCACTCAACTGAAAAGACAATTCCTTGAGTACCTTTTTCCTCAATGAGGCATGCATGCAGCTACATTTCACAGCTTGCTCTGCAGTAGCTGGCCCACAAGGCTTGTCAATGAAAGAACAAGGGAAGCATTTGGATATCTCAGTTAACAGCAGGCTCAAGATTCCAGTAGTCGTCTGTGTTTTAACCTTGCTGATTGGTCAGGCTGGCCTATTGAGGCTTTGTGGCTGTTTACTGTAACTTGCTAGTGTGTTAGTGGAATTTCATTACTCACTGAAATGAAATCAAGGTATTGTCAGTGTTTTTGTGTAGAAAACAACTATTATCCATCGTTTCAAACATTATGGACCTATACTTAAACAAGTTTATATCACAATTATTGCAATGTTTAACTTGTACATTTTTGCACACTATAATTTGTACATTTCTCACACAATGTGTTGACAAACTGAAGTGTGGACTTAAAAATCCAGTAACTGGTGGTAAGTATCCACGAGAGAAAACTCTTATACTTGGATCAGAGTCTTTGTGTAAGTTTGAATAGGAGGCTTGTAGTTAGAAGTGTGTATTTCTAGACTTTCGTCAGCTTGATAAATATGTTATGTGAGCTGGGTATTTAAAGTACATTTAGTTGGCTGCAGAGTTAGATATATGTTATGTAAGAGCTAGGCTCAGGAGTAAGCAATTCAGTCCCACGAGCCTGCTCATGGCTGATCTCATCTCAACCTCAAGTTCACATTCCTACCCGCCCTCCATAAACCTTCACCCATTGCTAATTAATAATCTTCTTCTGGATTAGTGGTGCTGGAAGAGTACAGCAGTTCAGGCAGCATCCAAGGAGCTTCAAAATCGACGTTTTGGGCAAAAGCCCTTCATCAGGAATAAAGTCAGTGAGCCTGGAGCGTGGAGAAATACAGGGCAGAGGAAATGACCTGGGAGTGGCAGTGGGAGAGGGACTCCCTGAGATTCTTGTAGCGAGAGGAGGAAATCTTCTTCAAGGCAGGCATCCTTGCAAGAGGATTCGCAGTAGAATCCTGAACTAGGAGTCTCAAGAACCGCTATTTCAGATTTCTTAAGCCTTTTGCCATTTAGAAAATAGTATGTTCATGTGTTCTTCCTATCAAAGTGCATAACCTCACACTTTCCCCATTGTATTCCATCTGTCACTCCTTTGCCCACTCTTCTAGCCAGTCCTTCTGCAGCCTTCCTGCTCACCATCACTACCTGTCCGTCCATCTATCTTTTTCATCTGCAAACTTACCAACAATGTCCTCACTTCCTTCATCCAGATTGTTAATATTTAACATAAGTAGTTGTGGTCCCTACACTGACCCCTGTGGAACTCCTCCCGTCACTAGCTGCCATCCTGAAAAAGACCTCTTTAACGCCCTCTCTCTGCCTTCTGCCAGTCGGCCAATCCTGTTCTCATGCCAATAGCTTGTCGTTAATGACATGGGTGGTTATCGTATTTCGCAGCCTCCTGTGTGGCACCTTGTCAAAGGCCTTCTGGAAATCCATATAGATCGCATCCACTGGCTCTGCTTTATCTAACTAGTTTATTATCTCCCCAAAGAATTCTACAGATTTGTCAGGCATAACCTCCCTTGATGAAGCCATGCTGACTCCATCCTATTTTACTACACACTTCAAGGTACTCTGCAATGTCATCTTTAATAATTGATTCCAAATCTTACCAGTGACCAAGGTCAGGCTAACCTGCCCATAATTTCCTGTCTTCTGCCTCCCTTCCTTCTCAAACAGGGTGTTACTTTAGCCACTGAAGACAAAAGTGCTGGTGATCACAGTGGGTCAAGCTGCATCCACGGAGGGAAAACAAGCTAATGTTTCAAGTCGAGATGACTCTTCATCAGAATTACATTAGCCATTTTGCAGTCCTCTGGGATGCTACCTGACTCCAGTGATCCCTGAAAGATCAACACCAATGTCTCTACAATCTCCTCAGCTATCTCCTTCAGACCTCTGGGATGTAGACTTCCTGAGCACTTTCTCGTTGTGGCTACTACACTCACCTCTGTCCCGACTATCCTGAAGTTCTGGTATGCTGCTGGTGTCTTCCACTGTGAAAACTGATGCAAAGTACCTATTCAATTCCTCCACCATTTCTTTGTTGCCCATTACTGCTACTCCAGCCTCATTTTCCTGTGTCCAGTCTCGCCTCTCCCTTAAAACAACTCTTGCAATCTTCATTTTTATTATTAGCTAGCTTAATTTCAAATTTCATCTTGTCCTCTCTTATTGGCTTTTTTTAGTTATCCTCTGCTTGTTTTTAAAGGCTTCCCAATCCTCTAGCTTCCCACTGATCTTCACCACATTGTATGCTTTTTCTTTTGCTTTTATGCTGTCCCTGACTTCCCTTGTCAGCAATGTTTGCCTCGTCCTCCCTTTAATACGTTTCTTCTTCCTTGTGATGATCCTCTGCTGTGCCTCATGAATTATCCCCAGAAACTCCTGCCATTGCTGCTCCGACATCTTCCCTGCTAGATTTCCCTTCTAATCAACTCTGACCTTCTCCTCCCTCGTGCCTTTGTGGTTACCTTTACTCAATTGTAATACCATTCCATCTGATTCCAGCTTCCCCCTCTCAAACTACCGGGTGAATTCTATCATATTATGGTAACTGCCCCCTAGGGGTTCCTTCACCTTAAGCTTCCTAATCAAGTCTGCCTCATTACACATCACCAAATCCAGAATTTTGTGTTCACTACTGGGCTGTATCACAAGCTGCTTCAAAAAAAAATCTTGTTGCCATTCCACAAATTCACATTCTTGAGACTGACTTTCCCAGCCCACCTGCATATTGAAGATCCCCATGATTACTGACCCCCATGATTACCGTAATAGGGCTTTTCTTACATGCCTTTTCTGTCTCCTGGTTTATTTTCTTCCCCACATCCCAATTACTGCCGGGAGGCCTGTACATAACTTGCAGCAGGGCCCTTTTTCCTTTGCCTCTCCTTAATTCTACCCAGATTCTGACTCTATATCAATTCTTGTTCTTGATTTAATTTCATTTAATTCTAACAAGGTAGCCCTGCCTATCTGCCTGTCCTTTCAATAGGACACGTATCCTTAGATATCCAACTCAGATTCCCTTTCAGTCATGTCTCTGTGATACCCACTGCATCAACATCAATTCCAATCAGTATTACAAGCTGAATTACCTTGTTTCATGTACTGTATGCATTGAAGTCCTGTGTCAATTATCCCCCTTCTCATAGTTGTCGTCTTATCAGGTGTGCCTGAAGTTAGATTCCTGACCCTTTCCATATTTTCTATCCTGTTACTTGTTCTGGAAACTTTAATAACCTCTGCTAGGCTCCTCCACTGTGCCCTTTAACTTTTTCTATAATTTTCCATGCAACTGAACTCACTCCTGAATGATTAGTTTAAAGCCCAAACCCATTAAATAAAAGTTAAAGGGTTATTTTGTTTCTGTTATGAGCGAGTCATATTTCCTCTGATGTTCTCATTGAATTTTCAATCTGTTTCCCATCTGTTCCTCAAGTCTGCCTGGCTTCGTTTCTTTTGTTTGTATGTACAGTGTTTCAAGCAGACTGGTGTGAATAATAGATACTTGCAGTGGTTTTGAAATGCAGATCATGTTGTACTGTTTCAGATGGTTGCAGACTTAAATATTGCTGTTCTGTAAGCAGCACTGTGCATAGCAATTGTGTGCTTGCCCTTCTTAATATCTGCTGGTAGAAGCAACACAGGAAATACTTCTGTTGTGTTCCCCAAATCCCATTGGATGAATGCCATTTGCTTGAAGGTGCATTAATGAATTCCTACACGAGTCTGTGAGGGAGGATTAAGACTTCCAGATGGAATGGTGAATGGCATCATAATCTAGTTCACTAATAAGAAGCAGGTGGTGTGATGAATGGAAAAACCGGGAAGCAGTAATTATTATAATTCCAGTAATCTGATAGCTTGCTGTTTTATAATTTTATTTGGAAAACATTTATGTAATATAAACAACAAACAAGGGTGCTTTTACAGACACTTTGGCCTGACGACTCTCCCAGCTCCGTCTAATGGCTCCAAGTATCTTCATTCGGCTGGGAGATTAACATTCAGTGCTGACGGGAATTTACGTGTAATATCCCGATTATTTCATGAAAGCATTAAACACTGTCATCAAGCAATAAGCACATGATGTTGAAAGGCAGATGTATTGTAGCCTAGGTAAATGTAAGGTACATTAGGAGTGCACAGTGCAGAGGTTTTCATTAGCGAAGGCATGAAAGAAATTGATTTTGCACATGACTGTTAACTCTTTGGAAACTTCATCACCAGAATTCGTGAGGACCCAATATTAATATCATAGAATCCTTAATGTGTGGAAGCAGGCCATTCAGCCCATTGAGTCCATACTAATCCTCTGAACAACATCCCACCCAGACCCTGTCCCTGTAACCTTGCATTTCCCACGGCTAATTCACCTAGCCTCCATGTCTCCGGACACTATGGGCAATTTAGCATGACCAGACCACCTAACCTGCGCATTTTTGGACTATGGGAGGAAACTGGAATACCCAGAGCAAACCCATGCAGACACTGGGAAAATGTGCAAACTCCGCACAGACAGTCGCCCGAGAATGGAGTCAAACCTGGGTCCCTGGCGCTGTGAGGCAGCAGTGCTAACCAATGAGTCACCGTGCTGCCCTACCAAGGGAATCCAATAGCATAAATATAAACAAGTTACTTTAATTTTGTAGAACCAGGTGAAAACATCTGGAATACTGTGTATTGTTTGTTTCTCCTAAATGGATGGATGCATTTAGAAAAAGGTTTTGAAAATGGCAGCAAGATTAACTTCCTATAAGTTATGAGTACTTCCAATGGGCCTCTTCTTTGGCCACCTTTCTTTCCTTCGTCATGAAAATGCTGTGGCATGTGGAACTTTCCAGCCCAGCGAGCAAACCTACATCCATGTTCACAGTGCTGTTAGCAGAACATAAAGCCAGCATTGTATGTGTGCTTAATATAAAAGTCCCAAAATTTTCCCTCTCGCTCATGATGGTTTCAGCAGCAGTAGGAGTGAGACCAGGGTGGTACGATCGATGTCACGTCAGGGTTGAAGGTCAAGCTGTGGTTTCAAAGAGTCTGATTCGATTTGAGACCATGATGAGGGAGGAAGAATGAACTGATGGTGAGAGTGTAGCATTTCTGAGGGGGCCATTGATGATCCCAAACAACTTTGCACAAACAACCTGCCAAGCAAAGAAATGAAGAGGTCGAGTCAGGTGGTAGACATTTAGAGCATACCCTTATTAATATACATGTGAAAGAAGATGTTGTGGTTGCAGACTCTATCGTCACGGAATGGCGTGGCAGACTAAGAGGTGGGAGCACAGATTAATTCATTGGGGGACATCAGAGCTCATGATGCAGGAGTAAAAACGAAACCATTGCTGGAGCCATTCGGGCTGTGATTAGATGGGTGGCAAGGCCTAGTGCTATTATCATGAGGCTATTAATCTAGTGACTGCGTAATGTTCTGGGGATCTGGGTTCACATTCTACTGTGGCAGATGTGGAATTTGAATTCGAAAAAACTTGGAATTAAGACTGTAGTGATGATTGTAAAACCCATCCGGGGCACCATTGTCTGTTCAGGAAGGAAACTGCTGTCTTTAACTGGTCTGGCCTCCTTGTGAGTCCAGACTCATCGCAATGTGGTTGACTCTTAACTGCCCTATAGGGAATTAAGGGTGAGCAATAAATGATGGCCTAGCCAGCAATACCCACATCCTGTGAATGAATTAAAAAGAAAAAGTAAAAGTGGAAGCTTCATTAAATGGAATAATAATCTAAATGGGTTGGTGGTATGGTCAATACTATCAAAGTTCACCGATACTGGGGATTGGGGGGCAAAGGTTTATCAAGATCACCTATTTAGTTTGTCTTGTGTGCCTTTGATTTGAGATGTTCCAGTGATGGGACATAAAGCTGATTGAGGAAATTCATCTTGGAACTTGTAGCTGGAAACAAATGTGAACAAGGACTTGGAAAACAAAGAGTTGGAGGTTGGGCCATAAACTAATAACTGAAGGATCATAGGTGGATTTCTTGAAAGGGTGGTGGTGATGATTGCAATTTTGAAAATGCAGAGGATCAGTGCCTTGGAAATTGGGATTTATTTTAATGTCCGGGAGTATAATTGTAAGGGAGGGAAATTGAATGAGCAGAATGTTAATAGGAAAGGAATGAAGGGATCAATAAGTGAACTTCATGGAAAATTGAGCTTAGAGAAGGTGCGAGGTTGGATAGTCAACAAATTGAGAAAAGTGTGAATTCAGAATTAGGGCAGACGATGTCTTTTTGGGAGATTTATTTTGCTTATTAAACAGCACAGTGGTTTGCATCTTTGTCCTGACATTGATCTTTTCGCATTTATTGAAGTAAAGGATTCAAGAGCGGGGAAGAGAAAGCAGGAGAGAGGATCTGAAAAAAGATGATCAACAGTGGACCAAAGAAGCTGGGAATCATTTTCTCTCACCAGAATTCAGTCAGACTTGAGAGTAGTTTTGGTTGAGGGAATTGAAGACAGACAGTGAGATTCAGCTAGATGTAAAGACAGGAGGTATCTGCCAGGTATTTACAAGTTTTATCTCTTCTCCCAACCCCACCCCAAAACGTAAAGGAACAGGAATGGATTTTGTACCAAGGAGATAAACCATTGTAGGAGAGATTAAAGATTTTATTGGGGATATAAGCAACAAAGGTGGACAACATAAATTGGTTGAGCTGGCCAGCAGCTGTAGCATTTCGTACTGAATAAAGAGTCAAAGTATTGCATTGTCTGAAAGCACAGAGGATCCTAACCAGTGATTTTTTTTTCTTCTATTATGCAGCCGTAGAATGTACAATTCACACACAATTATTGTGCACTTAAGAAGCAGCTCATTGTGTGCTAGACTAAAAATGGGTAATGCACCATCCTGCAAAGTCAAAACACACATAGATGAGGACTAATATACATCACTGTTCCAATTTAATGTAACAAAAATGTTGGAACAGAATTTCTAAATGCATCTTAAAACAATTTGTATCATCGATAGTCACAGGTGAGGTGCCAGAAGACTGGAGGTTAGCAAACGTGGTGCTACTGTTTAAGAAGGGCGGTAAAGATAAGCCAGGGAACTATAGACCGGTGAGCCTGACCTCGGTGATGGGCAAGTTGTTGGAGGGAATCCTGAGGGACAGGATGTACATGTATTTGGAAAGGCAAGAACTGATTAGGGATAGTCAATATGGCTTTGTGCATGAGAAATCATGTCTCACAAACTTGATTGAGTTTTTTGAAAAAGTAACAAAGAAGATTGATGAGGGCAGAGCAGTAGATGTGATCTATATGGACTTCAGTAAGGCGTTCGACAAGGTTCCCCATGGGAGACTGATTAGCAAGGTTACATAAGAGGTACAGTTAGTAAGTTTGCAGATGACACCAAAATTGGAGGTGTAATGGACAACAAAGAGGGTTACCTCAGATTACAACAGGATCTGGACCAGATGGGCCAATGGGCTGAGAAGAGCCAGATGGAGTTTAATTCAGATAAATGCGAGGTAATGCATTTTGGAAAGCAAATCTTTGCAGGACTTATACATTTAATGGTAAGGTCCTAGGGATTGTGCTGAACAAAGGGACCTTGGAGTGCAGGTTCTGAGCGTCGAAGTCTGAGGGGTGACCTTATGGAGGTTTACAAAATTATGAGGGGCATGGATAGGGTAAATAGGCAAAGTCTTTTCCCTGGAGTTGGGGAGTCCAGAACTAGAGGGCATAGGTTTAGGGTGAAAGAGGAAAGGTATAAAAGAGACCTAAGGGGCAACGTTTTCACGCAGAAGGTGGTACGTGTATGGAATGAGCTGCCAGAGGATGTGGTAGAGGCTGATACAATTGCAACATTTAAGAGGCGTTTGGATGGGTAAATTAATAAGAAGGGTTTGGAGGGATATGGACTAGATTGGGTTGGGATATCTGGTCAGCATGGACAGGTTGGACCGAAGGGTCTGTTTCCATGCTGTACATCTCTATGAGTCTAAAAACATTTTCAAGCTCCCTGTTTTATATTATTATGAAACTAAAAAGTTTTCATAACTACAGTAGAAATCTCATGATCTAACTTTACCACATCCTCCCTCTTTCCAGGTCTGATGCTACTTTGCATTTTATTTAATTTACCAGCTTCTTATCCAGTCCAGCATTTTCCTCTGGGTTCCCAAACCTTTCAGTGTATTTAGAAGACTTTATGTTAAGCCTTCCTAGAGAGTCTCTGAAATAAACCATATTAATATGACATTCCTCAGTTGGCTTTATCTTAATACCCTCAAAAGCATTGAGAAGTATTACAAATATGAAGATTATAACTTGTACTTTGAAGCTGTTTGTTTAAACTAGGATTAACTGGAGTAGTGAATGAGGATCATGTGACGTGCTCCGAATTCTGTTTGACAACAAACGTGGTTGGCTTAGTTACTGTGGAGACAGAAAGGCTGCTCCGTTGTTACCTCAGAGTTCCCATATCTACTTTACCCGCAACCAAATGCTCCTGCCTCTGATCATGGACCAAATTAGAAGAACTTCAGGAATGTGACTACCACCTGGAGTTCAGTATCCAGGCAACTTCCTCCCTCTGTAATGCTTTCAAACTCCTTAACTCATTAGCTCAGAACTGAATATCATTCCTCAAGCACCAGACATTTGACGCCATGTGGTTGCTTTGGACTACCCAGCCAAGTTTCATGCTATAGCAACAATGTGACTAGAGCTGCTGCTCCAAAGATTTTTCTCCTCTCACCCTAAAAAATGCTCCCTTGTCTTGAAATCCTCCACTCTAGGGAAAAGACACTTGTCATTCATGTTATTTATACCCCTCATTATCAAGCACTGCCAACTTCATTTCTTTGTAGTCCTGTGCTCCTACTTAATTCTATCATTTCCAAGGCTAACTGTCTCACACAGCTTGTTTCTAGTAATAATGCTGTGCTTTTATATCCAAAGTCGCATCGAATTAGTTAAAGCTTCCCTACAGCACTAGGTACCTGGTTTGCCATGATCTTGGTAGCAACTCAGTTCCGTTGCGAGCCATCCATTTGGAATCAATCCTTCCGTTTGCAGAGGTGGTCCCAATGTCTCAGGAAATCGAAGCCTTCCCACCTACACTAGCCCCCACCCCCAGACTTGCATTGACCTTCTACATCCTTATATTTTTATTTTTTTTTGTTGTGATACTGGGAGGAATCCAGAATTTGCTACCATTGACTTTCAGGCATGTTAACTTAATTTGCTGTTCTTTAAATTGTAGGAACTTCACCTCCTTCATCTCAACACTGTTGGTTCTGATTTGAACCTTGACTCATGGACTTCCACTTCTGCCTCTTTCCCTTGCCCCTTCACCATGCTCTCCAACCTTTCAGTCCTCTCTTGTGGCAACAAAGAGACAATTTATACTGCAGGTTTGATGTTAGTAGGAGCATAACTATTTGCCCCTTGAATATCAATCCAGTCGTTGGCTCCAAATTTAGTAAATTTGAGGAAAACAGCAATGGAATACTGTAACCCTGTTTGTTTGATAGAGTACTTTGGAAATATATCTCCTGCATAGTTCATGAAGCTATGTGTCAAGAATCAATTATATGCATTCGTTTTCTTTGTGTGCTCAGTTGTGCCCAAAGCCATGGATTTCATTGAAGTGATGGGATGGCTTGCTTCATGTTGGAAGGCACTACCTTCAATATTGGAGGTTTGAGCTCAATCTTCTGTAAGGTCTTGATTACAAGAATCTTTGTTACTTCGACCTGATCTCCGTATACATGGGGTGAGTGATAGCCGTTGCAATTCAACTCAACATCTAGCACAAGCAAAGATTTAAGATTTTGTGGACTGTATGTCCAGCTGTACTATCATGTGGAACCTGAACCTATCTGCACTGAATTCCAAGTGCAGCATTACCTGTCACTTGTTAAATTTCTGCCTTGCCTATATATGTAGCATTTTACCATTCTAGCAAGATTTTGTCTGCTCTTGGCAACGTCCACTCAACTGAGATTAGGGAGAGCTCTTTGTTTCTAGTTACACATTGTGTTTTGGCACAGGGCACGTTCTTTTTTCAAAACACGCAGACACGTTTAACAAGAAAAAGTGTGACTGATGTTGAAAAAGAAATTTTAAATGGGTGGAGATGAAGCATTTGGGGAATATATGGAAATTGAAGCCAGCTGGTACTCAGACATCTGAAGAACATGTACAGGCCAGTGAAAACACGCAACTACACACCAAGTGTCGGTTCAAATATGTTTGTGGAACTGTTCTCGTTGTTTTGGTTTCATAAACCAGGAATATGCATCAGTATTTATGCTGAGCTATATTTGCAATTGGCTTCCTGTTTGGAGTGACCTGGAGCAGCTTATTTCAAATATAAAGAGTTGTGGCCAATCCTTCTTTCTAAGCAGGTAACAGTGACACATTTCACTGACATTTCCCTTCCTCTCAGACACTATGATTCAGTATTCAGCATCAAAAGTCATTATTGTTTTGGAGCCCCTCAAAATCCAGTCCGGGTGAGGGGGGGAATTAATATAGAACAATAGTTCTAGACTTTTGGCAGGTGGGTGCTGGAAGAGAGGTGGGCGTAGAGGGGATTATCTGCTAAGGCATACCAAGCCCAGACCAGTGTTATCAGAGAGGGACATTGAGGGAAAAGTGCATTGAGTAATGTTGAGAGTGATATGAAAATTACTATATATTTAATAATTTGTAAGTAGGTACCTGTTTTCTTAAGGGATTAATAAAACATGCTCTATGTTTAGCAGTTTCCTACTACGAGTATCATATAGTGTTATAATTTAGATGGTTGTCCATGTTTGCTAATCCATTTACAAACAGATCCCTCAAAAAGATTTGAGAAACCACTGTTGTAGAGAACTGATTGTGTAGCGACATTGGCTGCAGGAGAGGAGGGAAGGAGTTTAAGAAGGAAAACAGTTTTCAAGACATACTTTCAGCGAACTTGCCAATGTGTATAACTATAATGGTACTTTCTCAATTTTGTAAACCTAATTCCAGTGTAAAGCTGAAAATGCTGGAAATCTTGGGGGTGGCAGCCTCCATGGAGAGAGAAACAGAGTTATTGTTTTGATCTGAAAAAACTCTTCTCCAGAACAAAATGAAGACTCAAAATGTTGACTCAGTTTCCCTCTCTCCACATGTTCCAGACTTGCTGAGTTGCTATAGCATTTTCAGTTTTTGTTTCAGATCCTCACCAACTGAAGTATTTTGCTTTCATCCAATGTAAATTAGATGTAAATTGTTAACAATGGACTGGCTTTTAAGATGAGCACTGCACTGACCTACAGATATTATGGCCTTTTGATCAGATCGAAGCATCGTTACAATTGATAAAGCAAATATTAGTGAAGAAATGTAACTCAATGCCATAATTCAGTGTAGAAAGTGAAAAAAATGTGGGATGAACAGAAGCAGGGAAGAAAGTAAAAAATAAATTTTATGTGCCAGAGAGGTGATTTAGTAGTAAATAAGATTTATGTCACCAACAAAAATATGACTTAAATGTCAAGCTCCAACTTATTTATATCGAGGTTTTGTTGATGTAGATCACCTTGGTATAGCAACTTAACATAGGTCCGTATTTTATTGTTGATCTGTTGGCGCAGTCCCATTGTTATGCACCCTCTGCATGAGCAACAAAGTTACAGCAGCTTCCGAAGTTCTGCCTTTAACTGTACATGCGCAATCATCAGAAGTTGCTGTCCGATTTCCTTTTTTAATATCAGTGCTGGCATCACCATTACTTCTAAGGCAATGTTTTCTGTGTCAGGTCTTTTATAATCCTGATGTGATGTGTTTTGAACAGATAAAAATCCACTGCAGAGCTTTGCATGTGATGTTCACCCTGACTCATTAATCTGGCCCTTCACAGCTCATGAGCAGACAGGGATATTGCTGTTTTGGAAATTTAACTCCTGTTTTGTATCTGCCAATGACATAACCAGTGTATAACTGTTTTGATTCAATTTTTTTACTAAATGCGTCCAAATTGAGTTTTTGCATGGAGAACGTTCTAATGCAATTTTAAAGGGAAATAAAGTTATTCAGATTACAATATAGTAAATGGACTAAATGGTTTACATCTGACATACTTGGAGCTTTCTCTGCTGTTGCATTGGCTAAAGGATATTCCATCAGGTGATAGGATCACTAATAATGAGTAAGGGATTATTAGGCTGATAAAGTTTATTGGTTTTGATGTCAGAATCCTATCAATGTGGTGTAAAGGTTACAGCCCAAAACCTTGTGCTCTGACATGTTTGAATAAGGTAAGAAATACCCTGCAGAGAGAAGATAGAGATTAATTTCAGCAACATGTGAGCTCTTACATTTTCATATATACCTGTTTTTATTACACATTGCCATATATTCAGGTGATACAGCAATTGAAATGCTTCATAATATCTTTAATGCTGCAGTCCAACCGATATCTGCCCCAGCTATCACTTTCATTTTGTTTCCTTCTCTCTACTGCATGCATCAGGTCTTTTTTGGGATAGTTTCAGGACATCATGTACCAGCTCTTCACATTTAGATGGAGATGCTAAGAATCAGCAAATGCTTCAACTACAGGGAGCTTTGCCCTAAAGTACAACCCAGTCCTGGCCTCATGCTCAAGCAATGTACAGTCCCAGAAAAGGCAAGGGCTGCAAAACAGCAATCAGCAGCAAGAGCTGTTCCCGATTACCTCCCCTCTCAACCTGGCAGTATCGAGTCTGAATGCTGCATCAGCTGATCAGCTTCTATTCTGCAAATTGAAACAGAAGTACAAGAGATCAGGTAGCCTCTTTCGGGAGTTGTTTAAATATATAAAAAGGAGGGGAGAAGTCAAAGTAAACATGGGCCCTTTAGAGAATAATGGGAAACCAGGAAATGGTTGAGGAGTTGAATAAATACTTTGTATCAGTCATCCCAGTAAAAGACAAAAATTGCATCCCAAAATTACCAAATATTGAAAGGGTAAAAGGAAGAGAAGAAATAAGTACGATAACTATCACTGGAGATAAACTACTAGAGAAACTAATAGGTCTGTAGCATGATAAGTCTCCTAGACTGTTTGGGATGCATCCTTGGATATTAAAAGTTGTAGTTATGGTGATAGTGTTTGCACTAGTAATAGTCTTCCAGCAATCCTTAGATTCTGGAAACATCTGAGAGGATTGGAAAGCTGCCAATGTAACACCTTTATCTAATAATAGAAGACAATCATGCTTTAACTATAGGCCAGTTAGCTTAATGTCTGTTATTGGGAAAATGTTAACATCTATTGTAAAGGATGTAATAGCAGAGGATTTAGAATTACATGATGTGATTAAGCAGAGGCAGCATGGGGCTTCATGGAGGGAAAATCATGCCTGACAACTTTACTAGAATTCTTTCAGGAGTTAACAAGCATGACAGACAAAGAGGAAGTAGTGGACTTATAAAACGCACAGATTCTTAGAGGACTTGACAGAATAAATGTGGACAGGTTGTTTCCTCTTATGGGAGAGTCCAGGACAGACGCCATAACGTCAGAATAAAGTCACACATTTAAGATAGAGATTTGGAGGAATTCCTTCTCTCAGAGGATAGTGAATGTCTGGAATACTTTACTTCAGAGGGCTGTCGAGGCTGTGTTAAATATATTCGAGGCTGAGAGATGTTTCTTGAGTAAGGGAATAAAGGATTGTGGGCACAAGGCAGGAAGGAAGAGTCGAGGGTTTTCAGATCGACCATGATCTCATTGAATGGCAGAGTAGACTCGATGGGCTGAATGGCCTACTTCTTCTCCTGTGTCTTATAGTAGAACAGAATTCAAGTTTCAGGTCAATTATATTTTATCAGAAATATGAGAAGTTAGGGATGGCTGGGAGAAGAACAAAAATGGAATTTCAAGATGCTTATTAGTTTAACATTTTTGTTTTAATGTAGTGTCCTACATCACTGAAGGTAGTTATTCAATTATCAAATACATTGCAGCTGCTGGAAAGAGCTATCCAATTTAGTCCCATTTGGGAGGAAAAAAGATGTGCTTTCTTCATAGCCATGAAATTTATTTGTTTTGTAAGTGTGAATCTCTGCTAATTCCCTTTTGAAAGTAACTAATGATTCTAGATGCACCAGCATTTCAGGCAGTGCATTCTAGATCATTGCTGTGTGGAGAAAAAGACTGCCAAATAAAGTAGGCAGGGAAAACTATCTAAAACCTTTATTACTTTATGCACCTGTGTTAAATCATCTCCTAATCTACACTACTGTTATCCCAGTTTCTCTAATCATGCATCAAATTATTTCTAAATAAAGCTAAGTATGGGGTTTTAACCTATACAGTGCTCCAACAATGTGATGGTTTGCTCCATCTGACTGTTGTGAGGATCCCACATGTTTTGCAGTGAGCAGTTTTCAATAATTCCCAATTAAGTGGTCAATAGGAGCTAATTTAACCAAAATGCCAGAAGACTCTACAAATTTCAGTCACTTGACAGGTGCTTTATAAATAGACACTACTGTATGTTAACCTGCTGAGCCATTATTTTCTTTTAAAGAAATTGTGATCAATGCAACCTGAGAGGGCACAATGGTTCAATCATGTTCAAAATTCTGATTAAATTGATTGCAATGGCACCTGAGATCTGATTGATCGAAGAGAGTTCTTTTCACCGCTATCAATAAAAAAATGAAAATGTACTTAATTTCCTGGCAAGTACATCTAAAACTTGCAAACAAGGTTTAGTGAAATGTGCTCAGGGTTGGACCAAGTTAAGTGGAGGCCATTTTCCCCTTGAGTCTGCTCTTCAATTTTGTAAGATGATGGCTGATCTAGAATAGATTGCTTGAAATGCTCGCATCAACAGAATCGATAGACTCTCAAAGGGAATTGGATTGTGATCTGAACTGTGTATTCTCTCCTATCCTCAATAATCTTTCACTTTCTTGTTTACTAAAAATCTCTCCACCTTTACGTTAAAAATGTTGTTCCACAGCCTTTTGAGCACAAGGGTTCCAAAGACACTCAGTACTCGAGCAAAAAACTCATTGCATCTGTCTTAAATGTGTTAACTCCTTATTTTTACTATTAATTACTATTTTTAAGTAGTGACACCTTTTAGTTAGCCACTGTCCAGCCCTGTTAGGATCTCAAGGTATATTTCAATCAAGTCACTCTCACTCTTCTAAACTCCAGCAAGCATGTTTCGAGTCCAGTGATGCTTCTTCAGGACATTTCCTCAGGAGGTAAACCCTCATTCCAGGAATTAATCTATTAAACCATGTTTGGGTTGCTTCCAACACATTTACTTTTCTTTAACTAAGGAGACCAACATAGTACTCCACATTTGGTTTCATTGCCCTATATGGTTAAAAGGTAGCTTCCATGTTTTTATATTCAATTCCTGTTACAATAGACTATAGCGTTCTGCTACTTTCTCTAATTGCTGTACCTGCATGCTAATCTTCTGTGATTCATGTTCTAAAGTACCCAGATCCCTCCCTACATTTAGGAACTCTGCAATCTCTCACTATTTAGATAATGTGCTTTTTTATTCTTCCTCCTAAAATGGATAATTTAACTTCTCTTCTCCATTTCCAGAGCTTTGCCCACTCACTTTAACCTATTTATACCTATTTTACAGCTTGCTTATGTCGTCCTTGCAACTTAGTTCTCTGATACCTTTGTGTCATGAGCAAATTTGGTGACAATATCTTCCATCCCTTCATCCAAATCTTTCACATAAGCTGTAGAAAGTTGATGCTTCAGCATTCATTCCTTTGGCATTCTACCCATTACATCCTGCCAACCACAAAAAAACTCAAGTTATGCCTACTCTTTGTTTCAGTCAGCTAGCCATTTTTCTATCCGTGCCAATATTTTATCCCCTAGACCAAGAACTAATCCCACCTGCTTGTTCTTGGCCCATATCCCTCCAAACCTTTTTTATTCATGTATCTATCCAAATGTCTTTTAAAAGTTGTAATTGTACCTGCATCAACCACTTCCTCAAAAGGTTCATTCCACATGTGAACCACGCTATGTGTAAAAAGCATTTGCCTGTTATGTCTTTTTTAAATCTCTCTCCTGTCACCTTAAAAATGTGTCTCCCAGCCTTGAAATCACCCATCCTAGGGGAAAGACAACTGCCACTAACTCTACCTATATCTCTCATTATTTTATAAACTCATATCAGATCGCCTCTCAACCTATGCTCAGTGGAAGAAGTCCCAGCCTTTCTTTATAACTCAAACCTTCCCTCCTGGCAACATCATGGTAAATCTCTTCTGAACCCTCTCCAACTTGATAATATCTTTCCGATAACTGGGTGGCTAGAACTGGACACAGTATTCCAGAATGTCCTGTACAACTTCAACATAATGTCCCAACTCCGATACTCAAAAGGACTGAACAATGAAGGCAAGTGTGCCAAATGCCTTTTACAACCACCCTGTTTATCTGTAATGCAAACTTTAATGAATTATGCACCCGTACCCCTGTTCTACAACACTTGGGTAAGTCAAAAGATTTTTTTATTGTTTGGGATTACAGGACTTCCTAAGAATTTTGCACATATTCGTGGGACATCTGATTAAATAGCTCTATAGATATTGCCTAGTTATTTTTGGTAAGGCTAAAGGGCCTCTTCTATAGTCTATGATTCTATCAAAGAGAGAATGATTATTTTAGCAAATAGGTTGCCTCTCTTTCCACCTCAGCCTAACAACCACAAAAATATGCTTGCCTTTATTGTCTCCCAAACATTTCCCCTTGTGTGTAAACAGACGTGGAGGAATTTATTCCCTCAGAGCATCAATAATCTTTGGAATTCTGGGATCTCCAACAAGAAGTGGAAGCTGGCTTATAGAGTACGTTACTAATTCAGTTGTGGGCTGAGGACATTGTTGGCTAGAACAGCATCTATTGCCTGTCCCTAATTGCCCAGATGGCAGTTCAGAGTCAATCACATTGCTGTGGGTCTGGAGTCACACGTAGGCTAGACCAGGTAAGGATGGCAGTTTCCTTCCCTAAAGGACATTAGTGAACCAGATGGAGTTTTCCTGACAATCGTGAATAATTTATTGGTCATCGTTAGATCTCAATTCCAAATTTTCCTTTTATTGATGCCAAATTTCTCTATCTGCTGTGGTGCGATTTGAACCCAGGTGCCCAGAACATTACCTGTGCCTCTGGGTTAACAGTTCAGTAATAATACCACTAGGGTCATTGTCTCCTCACTACCTGAGGTTGTGCATTAAAAGCTGAATTAGACATATTTTTAACCTACGTGGTAGTTGAGGATTTTGACAGTTGACATGGAGTTAAGGCCAGAGTTAGATCAGCCATAATCCTTTTGAATGCCAATTCAGGGTCAAGCGACTGAATAGTCTACTTCTGCTCCCATTTTGTATGATATTATAACTTAATTATTTCAGTGCATTCTTTGCTGCTTCCAATCCTTCACCCACTGGAAATCTCAGCTCATCTAGAACTGCTGTATCCTATACTCTACCAAGCTTTGCTGACCAACGTTAGATTATAGAAACAGAAATCGCTGGAAAAACTCAGCAGGTCTGGCAGTATCTGTGGACAGAATTCAGCGTTAACGTTTTGGGTCCATTGACCCTTCTTTCGAACTGGATTTTAGACGTCGAAGTAAAATTCTTATCTCTGAATTAAAACTTTTCACAACCTAGCTCATGACTCTATTTTGCCATGACTCCAGTTTTGTGCCACCTACCTTTGCTCAGCTTTTCATGAATGCCGTGCTTTCAATTAAGTCTAAACCTCTGAATTTACCTCCCAAAATGTCTCCAACTCCCTCTTTCGCCACTAAGATTCTCTGTAAGGTTCACCTCTTTGACCAATTATTTGGTATAACCCATCACCCTGCTCCCCCAAAAAAAGTCACTTTGGCTCATTCTGCTTTTTTTCTGGTGCCTGTAAAGTACTTTGGGCTGTTTTATCCATTTTGAAGTCCCTGACTATTTATGAGCTGTTGTCAACTGGTAAGTAGTTTATAAATGTGTTCTACCAAGTGGAGTCAAGTCACAGTTCTGAAACAATCTTGTGATGTGACGCCACAGAAAGGAACAGAGATTATTCATAGAACAAATACAATTGTAGAAGCAAGGGCTGAATTCCTCCTAAAGAGACAGGCCTCAAGTTGGAATGAGCAATAAATGATGGTCTAGCCAGTGATATCCAGATCAGATGAATGGATCTAACAACACATCACCCTTACCCACCCTATTGTGTATCATTGTTCATGTTCAGCTTCAGTAAAGATGAATTTTTAAAATTCTCACAGTAGCCTCACAGCGCCAGGCACCCGGGTTTGATTCCAGCCTCTGGCGACTGTGTGGAGTTTGCTCATTCTCCCCATGTCTGCGTGGGTTTCCTCCAGGTGCCCTGGTTTCCTCCCACAATCCAAAGATGTGCAGATCAGGTGAATTGGTCATGTTAAATTGCCCGTAGTGTCAAGTGCATTAGTCTGAGGTAAATATAGGGGTGGGAAATGGGTCTGGTGGGTTGCTCTTCGGAGGATCGGTGTGGACTTGTTGGGCCAAATGTCCTGTTTCCACACTGTGGGGAAGCCAATCTAGGTTATAACGCTGCATAATGACCTTGTATGACGGTTTTGCAAAATTATAAGAGTTCCACTTCACTGACAGCTTTATGGTTTTTTCCTCATAGATCTGTCAAGATTGATTCCAGATGGTAATCATTGTCTGTACATATGGCCATAAGTCAATTTAGTGCTTTCAGCCAAATTTCAGTCTATGTTAAAAGCCCTGAATCTCTGGAAGATATCACGAAGTTTAATGAGTGCATCAAACAGAATGAGTCACTCAAATCACATGTTGCAATTGGGAATTTCTTAGTAGGGTTTATTCTGGTCCTTTGTATGACATGTACACACGCATAGGTTCTTCACTTCGTGATTGATGCCCTATCAGCAGAATATCACAGAAAGGCTACTGACACCATTTCATTTGCCCCTGGAAAGCTCATTACTTCTGTTCACTAACTTTCTTGCATTCTTGCATATTTGAATCCTCATACTTTGCCTGGTAGAGAACTCCACATATTTATTACCCCGAGTTAAGAGGGTCTTTCTAATATCCAGTTAAATTTTCTTTTCAGGATTTGAATTTATGTCCCCTAACCTGTCCAACTTTAAGTTTTATCCTCTGGGCTCAGTTACTTTCAACTTGCTTCTCTGAATATAGAGTTTAAATTTGTTTACTGTTTTCTTATTGTTTTAAAGGTGAACTGCTAAACTGGTGACATTACAACACCAGCCTACATGTATGCCAATCAGCAAATGCCACATGCTATAGATAGAGCTCAGTGACCCCTTAAAGTGTGAATCAGATCTAACTTGTGCAGTTCTACTGCATCCATTGTGAATGGTGGTAGATACTTAAACAAATAGCAAACATCCCTATCCTCATCATGATCAGTGCAATAGGCAAGGTTAAAGCATTTGCAATTCTCTTCAGCCAGAAACCCCAACTAGTAGATGCATCTCAAACTTTATCCTGAGGTCTGCGCCATCTTAGATGCCAGTCTTCACCAAGAGCATTGAGCAAGATTGTCCACTTAGATAGCAGCACCAACTTATTACTGCAGGGGGTCACCAATTTATGAACATGATCCCATACAAGGCTGAGCAAATCTAACATATGAATGTTTCCAGTACTTACAGCTGCGTTATGTTCTGACTTGCTTACAAATTTACTTGCAAAGGTACTCAAAAGCAGATCCTGTTCACCACCCAGGAACTGCCTGCTCAGTTTGCATTCCAACGGGGTACTTGTTGCAAACCTCATCACAGCCTTGGTCCAAACAAGGTGAATTGGGAGGTGAGGTGAGAGTGATTGTTCTTGGCTTCAAGACAGCATCAAGGATCCCTAGTAAAATTGAAATGAATGGGCATTCTTTTGATGTTTCTACCCTCTTGAGCTGCTGCCCTGCAGACCTACCAATGTGAGGTCAGAGATGCAGACTCTTCTGTTACCTTAGTGACTCCTCTAAAACATTGAAGTAAACTGCACTATGTCTGGTCAGTGGTTACAGCTAGCCTGATGGTGATGGTCAATCATCGAACATTGAAGTCTGTGGTGTGTATGGGGAGGATCGTTAAATCATCTCTTGTCAGAGATGATCAGTGCCCTAGTACTTTGGGACTCGCAACCACTTAAAATAAAGGCTCTGATGTCAGTTTGCAAGATCTTTTTCTTCCCACAGCAATTACTTGCAAATGAAAGTTATTTAGATAAAGGTTAATGAATATGTTAAAGAGAAATTATTTTCTCCAAATGACTGGGCAATTCGTTAGCTTGCCTGGGTAATTAGAAAAAAACGCATGCCATTAGCATTGGAAAGTTCTTTCAATTCTGACATTGAACAGCAGGCAGTGAAAAGACACACTGACAAGGTATTCAAGTTTGAAAAGTAGCTGCTTAATGATTGGGTGTCTGCATTAATTTGGTGAATGAAAGCTGTTTTCTACAGGAACCAGTGTTCAGTTCATTAGCTTGTTTAGATAATTGAAAAATACCTCTCACATAGTGTATTAAAATGCCATTTTAACATACAAGTCTGACTTGTATGACAGCAGTCTTATAGACGGAGAGGTGCAAGCCAAGTTGAGAAGCCTATGAGGGCTATCCATTTTGTAAAAGGAAAAGTTATGAGGACTTCTCAGACAAAGAGATCAGAAATGCTGAAGTTATTTGTCAGCCTTCTACTAAAGTGAAGTCTGATGTTTGAGAGATGTGTTCTTCATGTTGTGCAGTGATAAACTGTTCAGATTAAGTTAAGTAGTCTGGTCTTCAGCTAGCTGTGAAATATATCAGCTGAACGTTTCTATCTCACCATGTCTCATCAAGTGCTGCTGTAGACTACCTTCAGCAAGATTGAAGAAGTACGTATGTGGAAGAGATTATTATCAACATCATGCCAGTCTGTAGATCGTCTTGTTAGACCCTCAGGTATTATGCCGACAAATGTGAGATAGTGTGAACCATCTCCTAAAAGCCTAAGACACTCAGATCACATACAAAACTGATTATGGTGCCTGAGAACACAAAGGTTCCAAATTTTTAACATGACTGAAAGTAGAGATGAGAAAGGAAGAGAGGCTTTAACTGCTTGAAGATGAAGCCTATAAATAGATGAGTGAAGTAAAAACACAATCACTATGGCATAAATTTTGGACTGTGGAAGTTGAGGGATATGACAATTAGTAGAAAAATGGAGCTGCCATTATGGAATGGCAGAGCAGCCTGAAGGAACTGAATTAATAGTGGAAGCTGGCAGGACAAGTTGCAGAAACTGTTTAGCAAGACATTTGGAATCCTGGACTTTATAAATAGAGGCATAAACAGGAAGAGCAAGTTATGGTGAACCTTCATAAAATATGAATTGACCTTCAGTTGGAGTATCATGTCCAGTTCTGAGTAACACACTCGAAGAACATGAAGGCATGGGGGATGATGAAGAAAAGATTTACAAAAGTAATTCGAATGATGAGGAACTTCGGGTACAGGGACTGATTGGAGAAACTGAAACTGTTCCCTTGGAAAAGGGAAAGTTGAGAGGAGGTTTGGTAGAGATATTCAAAATAATGCGAGATCTGATCAGGGTACATCGAGAGGAATTGTTTCCATGGGTACAAGGGTCAAAAAGAAGAAGGCAGTGAATCAGGTGGTTGGTGAAACAACAAAAGATGACATTATCAGAAACTTTTTCATATTATGATTGGATAGGATTTGGAATGAAAGAGTGTGGTGCTGGAAAAGCAGTGAGCGGTCAGGCAACATCCGAGGAGCAGGAGAGTTGACATTTCGAGTATAAGCTCTTCAGGAATGTGGGGGAGGCCCAAGGAGGCTGAGAGATCTATTGCATTCCCAGCTACCTTCCTGAGCCCCAGCCCCCTGTCATCTATCTCTCAGACCTTTTGGGCCGCCCCCACATTCCTCAAGAAGAGCTTATGCTCGAAACGTCGACTCTCCTGTTCCTTGGATGCTGCCTGTCCGGCTGTGCTTTTCCAACATAACACATTTCAACTGATCTCTAGCATCTGCAGTCCTCACTTTCTCCTAGTTATTTACAACCTTACTGCGAAGTCTCTTCCAAGGATGCTCACCTTGAAGAAGTTCTCCTCTTCCCTCTATAAGGATCTCAGTGAGTCTCTCTCTCTCACAGCACACCCCCCACATTTTCCTCAGTACCTGTCTATGGAACCAACTGATCCCATGTGTACTCCAGACTACATTCAGACCATCACAATTTGGACCTGACCAGGCTACCCACTCTATCCACCTTCTCCATGACTTTCAATTTCCTGGCCCCCAATGCCTCATCTTCACCATGGACATCCAGTCCTGATACACCTCCATCCGCCATGATAAAGGCCTCCAAGCCCTCCATTTCTTTCTTTCCCGCCGACCCAACCAGTACAGTTCTACCAGCACACTCATTTGATTGGCTGAACTGGTCCTCACCCTCAACGATTTCTCCTACGAATCCTCCAAACTTCCTCCAAACCAAAATCCCACTTCCTCCAAACCAAAAGGCACCCACGTGGGCCCCAGCTGTACCTGCCTCTTCGACGGGTATGTAGTACAGTCTATCTTCCGTAGCTACACTGGCACCTTTCCCCGTCTTTTCCTCTGCTACATCGATGACTTTATCAGCACCACCTCATGCTCCCATGAGGAGGTTGAACAGTTCATCAATTTGACGAACACCTTCCAACCTGACCTCAAGTCCATCTGGACTGTCTCAGACACCTCCCTCCTCTTCCTGGACCTCTTCGTCTCCATTTCTGGCAACCAACTCAACTCTGACATCTACTTCAAACCCACCGACTCTCACAGCTACCTGGACTACACCTCTTCCCACCCAACCTTCTGTAAAAATGCTATCCCTCCCTCCGAGTTCCTCTGCCTCTGCTGCATCCGCTCCCATAGAACGTCTCCTTCAAGGACTGCAATTTCCCCTCCAACATGGTCAACGATACCTTCCAGCACATCTCCTCCACTTCCCACTTCTCCAATCGTAACAAGGACAAAACCCTCCTGGTCTTCACCTTCCACCGCACCAACCTCTGGATATAATACATCCTCCTCCGCCATTTCCGCCATCTACAAACATATCCTACAACTAGACATACATTTCCCTCCCCATCCTATCTGTGTTCTGCAGAGACCATTCTCTCCGTGACTTCTTTGTTAGATCCACGCCCCCCCCCCCCCCCCCACCCCCCCCCCCCCCCCCCCCCCCCCCACCCCACCCACCTCCATCCGAGGCCCCAAATGATCCTTCCACATCCGACAGAGATTTTTCTGCACCTCCACACACACCGTCAACTGTGTCTGTTTGGAAGCACTAGCTTGCAGAGCGCTGCTTCTTCATCAGCTGGTTGTGGAGCAGAATCATAAGACACAGAATTTATAGCAACAGGATTGCAGTGTCATGGAATGTAATATTAAATAAGTTTAGCTTAAGTCTTTCACCTTTTAGAATGACCATGTTTGTTTCAGTTCCTTCATATGCAAATCCCAGAACTTTTTTAAAGTTGTATTCTCAAGATAGCTTTAACAATAGGTGTCATCTCAGTTCAGGTAATGCATTGAAGGTGTGAGGTTAAAGTCTATCCGTATCCCAATGTTGGGTCAGGCAGTTTCTGTTTCTGTTTCTATTTCTAAGGTGGGATTTACAGAATCTTGCATGGATTTATGCAGTTTTTGAGCAAAATAAAATGTAATCCTGCAAGTACAAATCCACCCAAATCATGACGTTCAGCATTAGATGTAGATCAGCAATTGGACAGCATTTGCTGGATAATTCTGACTGTGTACAGAATTAGACTGATAACTAGTTTAGGACAGTCAGGCTCACAGTGTGACACACTTGTGTGTACTGGTAGTGGGTAAACTTATATTAGTACACAAGGATGTGTTCTTTGCAGACTGAAATAGCATATACACCCACTGTGCCTGTTTCAACTCACCAAAATAGGTGACAGCCATTTACTGGTTCATTTCTCAGGGAAATACTTTGACCAATCAGAGTCAACATGCCTTGTTTAATAATTTAAACAAAGCCAGGGAGTTAACTGTTAATCGTGCTTACCTGGTGCATTCTCCATGACACCACGTTTTTCTTTCAAAGTGTCCTATGAGCAAAACAAAAAGCTTCACAGAGTGTCACCTTTTTTCACCAATGTGTGGTTTCTTTACTACCACACAACTATTGAAATGGCTTTGGGGAAAAACGTTCCTGTCATAATTTTAACTACTTTTGTAAATTCTGTATACACAGATGAGGGCATGCTGTTTATTTGGTGATGCATTTCTCTGTGTCGTGAGATCAAATTAGAGCATATTTTTGATGCCAAAGACTATGTGTGATATATTTTTTCTTCATTCTGTGACATAAGCTGCTTGCAGCCTTAGATATTCTGCACAAATGACCATATATCCTTCAGAAGTGACCTGTCTCTGTTCTTAGAGACGCTGCTTATTCATCAATCATTTTGGGACAGACATTTTTAATATGGATACTTACAGAGCAATGATAAGCGACAGATGATTGGAAGAGTCTGTACCATTTATGTATTGATTAATCTTTAATGGGGTAATAACCATTGTTCATTTCTGTCTTACATCTAGTCTCGCTGTTAGTTTTGTACTTGTTAGCAGCTTGTTAGACGGTTGTTTGAGTCCTCTGCCAAGCAATAGTTCAACAATGAAATAGAATCAAACTTAATACTGGAAAAAAACAACTCAGTAATACTTCAGTTGCCTGAAATTCAGTTGCTTCAATGCTGATTATGTGTTTATATTGTGTAAGTATTCTTCACATATACGTTGCATGCATTAATCTGTCTGTGCATTCTAAGTGATTCTTGGTGGTTAAGCCAATGAAAGAGTTGCTGTGGTGCTGAGCTGAATGAACCAAAAAGGATCCAAGAACAGTTTCCAGATTATTCCAAGTTATCCGGCCATTAAGATTGTGAAAGATTGACTAGTAAGTTGGGCTGAGAAGTATGCGTGCCCTGCTATTGTGTGAGGGCAGGAGCAAACCTGACTGTGATAGTGTTTTATATTTGTAAAATATTAGAGTTAAATTAGTGCAGCAAGTTGTGGTAACTTTGTACTCTCCTTAGATTGAGAGGTGTTGTAAACAAGGGTGTTTTTATGAACGTTTTACAAGTAGGCTATGTAATTTCATTGCTTGTTTTTGCTTTTATATAAAAACTCCTGTCTGAAACTATTATCAGTGCCAGCAGTAGTTTGTCTGAGCAAATGAGGTTTTAGTTAAAGTAATATTATGAGGCTTTAAAGCTTAATTTCTTGCAAGAGAAGAATATTGGAGACAGGTGAAATTTATGTATGTAGACAGATAAAATGCCTTGGCGCCAGAACATTCAATTTGCATTTAAAACATCACTCAGTGGGTCTTGGAGCTACTATTGCCTTTTCTTTCCAAACAAATTTCATTGCATATTGAGTTGCAAAAGAATTCATCTGTTTTCTCGTGTCATGCAAAACAGAATGTAAGGGTCGAAAAATGTGGCACTGGAAAGGCACAGAGGGTCAGGCAGCATCCGAGGAGCAGGCATAAGCCCTTCATCAGGAATGTTATGCTGCTTTTCAAGTTGCATGGTTAGGGGCTTCTTACAGTCAGAGACTGTCTTCTTCGCAACTAGATGTGTTCGGCAGATCAAGGTCATTTTATCTACAGAGGTTCCAGCCTTAGAGCAAGAGATCTATTGTCTGCACATAGAGCTGAGCAACTTAATTGCTGTATCCTTCCCATGCCCATCTATAGATTATACTAAATATCCCAATAGCCAAAGTTCTCTGTCCAGTATCCCACCCCACTATACTGACCACTGATGTTTCAATACGTTGCATTCCAATGGCTGTTCAAGAGTAGACTTGATCAGCTCGACTTAAATCTGAACTGAGTTGGAACTGAAAAAGGTTTGACTATCAGAATTGCGAAAATATTTTCCTATCAGCTTCAGAAAAGCACCCTGGGATTGTCTCTGCAGCTCAAGAAAGATAAGCTGAAAGCCCTCAGTTGGGCAAAGGTTTTAAAAGCTGAGACAGAAGAGAGAATTCTGTGGAATAGAGTCTCTGTAACTAGCATTGTGGAACAAGTTGAAGGTTTGTTTTGAAGTTTGTGTCTTTCTATGTATACTGTGGTTGTTTTCTTTCTTTTGTGTAATATACTTATGTCTGTTGTTTAAAGAACATCTGAAGCCCCATGTGAAACTGCTTCAGTGATCAGCCTCAGATATTAAATACATGGTCTGTGAAACCTGGTTTCATTCTAATGTGGCCAGTATTACCATCAGCTGAGGTCGTAACAATATACAGATTTGACCTAAATAACGTTTTTTACGAGGGTGATCATTACAATAAATATTCACCAATAAACTTCAGTAAAACGCACAGGATGAATAGTGCTTGGTGCTGCTTCCAAAGCTGCCTAGTTTTATATGAATTTATGGTAACTTAGAATACTAATTTACTTTACATGTGTTTAAGTTGTCAAATTGATAATTGATTAGTTATGGTCCACAGTTACAGTTTTAATAGTGAAGTAATTTGTCTGTCTTATAATGCCCATCAGTATTAGTCTTCCCCTAAAGTGTCAAATTCCTCTTGAGTCTTATGGGTAAATGCATTGCTCAGTACAGTTCTGAACTGCTTATGATATTAGGAGGTCCAAGATTTCATTCTTAGCCAATGAACAGTTCGATGCTCTTTTAGTCAGCTTCACATCGGGCGGCATGATGGCTCAGTGGTTAGCACTGCTGCCTCACAGCACCAGGGTCCCAGGTTCGATTCCAGCCTCGGGCAACTGTCTGTTCTCCCTGTGTCTGCATGGGTTTCTTCCGGGTGCTCCGGTTTCCTCCCACAGTCTAAAAATGTGCAGATCAGGTGAATTGGCCATAGTGTTAGGTGTATTAGTCAATTGGTCTGCGTGGGTTTCTCTTCAGAGGGTCAGTGTGGACTAGTTGGGTGAAGGACCTGTTTTCACACTGTAGGGAATCTAATCTAATCTCTTATCTTCTAAAAGTTACTGCTCTTTTAAAATTCTTTTACTGTTACTTCATGGCACATTTATTTGATGAGCAGTGAGGGAATCTTTTAAAGTTTGATGGAAATTACAAAAACATGAATGGACAAAGCTATGGATGAATCTAAAATATGACAATGAGAATTTTAAGTTTGAAGCATTCTGACCAGTGCTGGATTTTAAGATGCCTGATAAAACAAAGGCTCTGGATTCCGAGAACTCTTCTGCAATAACACTGAAGACTCGACCCTTTCGGCCCCTTCATTTTCTTACCTTCGCCATTCCCAGCAGACCATCACCACATCCTTGTTTTAAAATCATTCTTTCGGCTTACTCTGGTTTATCTTTGTAATCTTCTTCAATGGTCAGAGATCTTTGTTTGGCTTCCTTTATAAAACCAATTTTAATTACTCCATCATTGTCAACCATCCTTTCAGCTGCCTTGGACCCTTGGCTCTGAAATTCTCGAATAAACTAAAATGCATCTCTACCTCCTTCTCCTCATTTAAATGTTCCTTAAAACCTACCTCTTTAGCCAAATGTTTTGGCCACCTTTCTGATGGGTCCTTATGTGACTGAATATCAATTTTTTTTGTTACACTGCTGCAAATACCTTAGGATGTTGTGCTGCTTTAGGAACAAATTGTAGCTGGGGTTCAAGTGAAAAATGAGATGTAAGTGAGGATGTAAAGAGAAATAAAAGCAGATAGACCCATATTCACCATTTATAGAGAACAAACGTTGACCATTGTGTTAATAAACTGGTGGAAAACAAGAAAGGTCGCCAAAGAAATAAAGAGGTTAGAGAGTAAACTTGTCAGATAATGACATTTTTTTCAGAACTTGGAAAAAAACCCTGTGTTTTTGAATTTAGTAAGGAATCAAAGTCAGTAGACCAAAAGACAGTGCTTTTAATAGAAAAGGTGTTAGAGATCTGCTTGAAGTAATTGGAGAGCATGAATCTATTTATAGATGAATTACTGATAGAGAGAGCCAAAGCTCACATTTAATTTACACTTGTAAAGTACATGTAAAAACTGTGCCTTTGAATAACTGGAAAGAACTTTTACTCCCCATTGAGATTCAAGTTTCTGAGTTTTAATAACTGAGGGTATGTAATCTGAAGCAAGTTGTTAAGCAAGTGGTACAAGTTCAGAGATGAATGGAGAAGATTAATGGGATGATAAATGAACAAAGCAGGAGAGAGGTTAGAACATATGAAACAACTATTTGTTTAGTGGGGAATGTGATAGAGGATGAGTTATTAAACATTCTGGATAGGTGCAACATATCATAAATATTCTTCTGAAGAGATCAGTAATATGTTTGGAGCAGCAAAGGTACGAAACGGCCATCAGTGACTTTGGAGATACTTCAGTTTCACAAAGCATGTAAATTATATCCAAAAGCATGGGACATGAGCAACAGTGGAACTGTTGAGCTGGAAATCACAACCATGAATATAAAGTAGTGGATAGTGTCAAGTCTCCAAGCATCCCTCGTATATCTTGTTGAGGCTTTCTTCCACAGTGAACTGGAATGACCAGCCTTTCATCATTTATCAGTAAGTTGTCTATGATTGTGAAACAGTTTTTGAAACTCAAAATATGTTTTCATGGGTGACCTTCAACACAATGTTGATCAGTGGTGAAACATTGTTAGTCTCTTCTTTGCTCCTTTCATATTTTCTTGAATATATCATAAAATCCCTACAGTGTGGATGCGGCCATTTGGCCCAACACATCCACACCGACCCTCTGAAGAGTAACCCCCACTCAGTCCCATTTCCCATTACTGTTCATTTCCCATGACTGTTCATTTCCCATGACTAATGCACCTGACCTACACACCCCTGAACATTATGGGCAATTTAACATGGCCAATTCACCTAACCAGAGCACCTTTGCACTGTGGGAGGAAACAGGAGCACCTGGAGGAAACGCATGCAGACGGGGAGAATGTGCAGACTCCACACAGACAGTTACCTGAGGCTGGAATTGAATCCTGCTGGTCACAGTGCCAACACTGAATGACTACATGAATCAGTGTCAATATCATGCCTGGTAAGGCTGTTGACTGTTACTGTAGAAAGTGCATCTACCATGATCAGTTTCTCCTGCACAAAAACTATTTCATAGGTAAAACTCATAAAGCAGACAAAGTCCCATGGGGGCACCCTAACTAAATCTCATTGAGTAGGGAGGCCAGTGGTTTGTGGTATGTTTCTTTGAGTATGTTCAGAGCAAGGATATCTTCTGAAAAGAATTACAAGCTCAGAGAGAGCCTGCTTTTCTATAAATGTATGCCCTGTCTCTGCATCTGACAGTACCTTCAATGCATAGTACACAGGTTTCCAACATTTGTCTGGCTGCTTCCAAGCCTGGAGCTGCTGCATTTCCTAATGGATGAATTATAGTGGGATGGCCGTCCATGGACATACATCTTGATCTCTTGGAAAGCATCCTCCCGATTTTGTTTCCAACATCATCCTTGCATCTCAAGGGTTTAGTTGTAGTTGTCAGATGAAGCCAAATGTTTACTATCCCTTTTTTTAAAAAAAAGCAATGGTAAATCATGAACTTCTGTTAGAGTAGGAAACTCCTCGCTGATCTGTTGTGCACCTTTCTGGATTAGTGGTGCTGGAAGAGCACAGCAGTTCAGGAGCAGTAAAATCGACATTCCGGGCAAAAGCCCTTCATCAGGAATACAGGCAGAGAGCCTGAAGCGTGGAGAGATAAGTGAGAGGAGGGTGTGGGTAGGGAGAAAGTAGCATAGAGTACAATAGTTGAGTGGGGGAGGGGAAGAAGGTGATAGGTCGGGGGGAAAGGGTGAGTGGATAGGTGGAAAAGAAGATAGGCAGGTAGGACAAGAGCTGGGGACAGTGCTGAGCTGGATACTCCTGGGCACAGTGTTTACTGACATGTACCTGGGCATGGTCTGTCATAACACACACCTGGGCACAGTCTGTACTGACATATACCTGGGCATGTGTTTGGAGGCGGAGAGGGGTGGGGAGGGAAATATATCCCTGGTGGTGGGGTCTGTTTGGAGGCGGAGAGGGGTGGGGAGGGAAATATATCCCTGGTGGTGGGGTCTGTTTGGAGGCGGAGAGGGGTGGGGAGGGAAATATATCCCTGGTGGTGGGGTCTGTTTGGAGGCGGAGAGGGGTGGGGAGGGAAATATATCCCTGGTGGTGGGGTCTGTTTGGAGGCGGAGAGGGGTGGGGAGGGAAATATATCCCTGGTGGTGGTGTCTGTTTGGAGGTGGCGGAAATGTCGGCAGATGATTTGCGAAGGTTGGTAGGGTGGAAGGTGGGCACCAGGGGCGTTCTGTCCTTGTTGCGGTTGGTGGGGTTGGGTCTGAGGGCGGAGGTGCGGGATGTGGATGAGATGCGTTGGAGGGCATCTTTAACCACGTGGGAAGGGAAATTGCGGTCTCTAAAGAAGGAGGCCATCTGGTGTGTTCTGTAGTGGAACTGGTCCTCCTGGGAGCAGATATGGCGGAGGCGGAGGAATTGGGAATACGGGATGGCATTTTTGTAGGAGGTAGGGTGGGAAGAGGTGTAATCCAGGTAGCTGTGGGAGTCGGTGGGTTTGTAAAAAATGTCGGTATCAAGTCGGTAATCATTAATGGAGATGGAGAGGTCCAGGAAGGGGAGGGAGGTGTCAGAGATGGTCCAGGTAAATTTAAGGTCAGGGTGGAATGTGTTGGTGAAGTTGATGAATTGCTCAACCTCCTCACGAGAGCACGAGGCATCTTTCATTGTGTCATCACTTTTGGCCATGGACCACAAGAAGCAAACAGGCTCCGTGGTGAATTCACTCTTGTCCTGAAGGCTGATTCCTTTGGCATTTTACAACCACGTACATCTTGCTTCTTGACCTTTTGCCATGTATCCCGATGTCAGCCATTTACAAATAATGCCTATTAGACATGTTCTATTAAAGAATCTCTGGGGCAGAACGATCCCAAATTGATGAAGCCAAACCCCTCAAATGCAGTTACAAATGTGGTTAGCAATCTTGATTGCTCACACAGTGTCACCTGCCTGAATCTATTGTTTGCATCAAAGTCCATGAAAACTCTGTTTTTTGATCACTTTAACTACGCTTTTGTCAATTGTAGACGTAAGGTGGTTTTCTCTTGTCACCGTCTTATGGGGGGGGGGTTCAACATGTATTTGGATGGAACCACTAGGTTTGGGTACAGTAATCACTCAGTTGTTACGAGGGAAACAAATCCCACTCTGGTTGTTTCTGAACTTGATTCATCAAAGAATGCATAACAGTTTAAATTTTTTTTTAGTCTAATGCTATATTTAGCGTTGAAATTCTGTAATCCATTGAATAATTTAGGGGTACTCGTGTTCAAAGGGACTCTTTATCTTTTCCTGCTTAACCATTTTGATCTTCTGAAGCAGGTTAATGGCAAGGTGCACTTTCCTTTGTGATAATAACAACTCATGACTGTAAAGTATGCATAAATTCTATGACACCTTTGTGGTGTAAGTAGTATAACTTTAACCATAAGTGCGATACCTCCTGGACTATGTAGTTGTCCTGCTGGAGGTTCTAACTGGCACAGTGGTTAGCACTGCTGCCTCAAAGTGCCAGGGACCCAGGTTTGATTCCAACCTAGGGCAGCTATCTGCGTGGAGTTTGCACATTCTCCCATATCTGTGTGGGTTTCCTCCCACAATCCAAAGATGTGCAGGTTAGGTAAATTGGCCATGCTAAATTGCCCATAGTTTTTGGGAGTGTGTAAGTTATGTGCATTAGTCAGGAGTAAAAATGTAGGTTACTGGAATGGGTCTGGGAGGCTGACTCTTTGGAGGGTCGGTGTGGACTTGTTGGGCCGAAAGGCCTGTTTCCATACTGTAGGGAATCTAATTCTAATTGATGTTTCGTCAACAGTGGTATGATATTTGAAGATATACTGGCATTCACCTGTATTAAGCTTAAAATTAATGAGATGCCCAGTGACAAAAATAATCTCTGGAATTTTCCTTGATGATCCCTATTTTCTTCAGCTCTGAATAATAACCCGCATTGCTTTCATTTCGTTTTCTTTGCATGGGTCCTGCTTCATACAATTTAATAAATGCTTCTGGACTTTACCAAAGGTTAGGTAATGGATCTCCAACATTTACTGCCGCCTCAGAAGTCTCCTAGTTTCCTATCTCTCTTAGACCTTCTCTGCTTAGGCTTCATTATCACTTGAATTTTGGCTTTATCACTTCCTGTGCCTGTGATCTAGTTTTAAATCGCCCCTACTTTACTTTACTGTAGCCTTGCCTTAGGCTTCCTGGGTTTGCAAAGAATGCAACTTTTTCCAGTGCAGGTGACTAAAGTGTCTGTGGGGGAGGACTTTGGGGCCAGTGATCATAATTCTGTTAGTTTAAAATAATGATGTTAAAAGTTAAAGTTCTAAATTGGAAGAATGCCAACCTTGACAGTTTTGGGCAAGAACTTTCAAAACTCTAAGGGGGAAAATTTCACGCAGTATGTTTAGATGGTTAGCAAGGTTAGATCATAGGTAATACAGGGTGAACTAGCCATTTGAATGCGGGAGGGGAGGCGGGGTGCGTGGTGGTGGGTGCAGATGTTTGCAAGTAAAGAGATGGCTGGAAAACGGGACGCTTTCAATAATGAGATCATGAGACTGCAACGGCAGTAGGTTCCTGTTTGCATAAAGGGCAAGGCTGGTAGGTTTAGGAAAAGTTGGATGACTGGAGAAATGTGAGATTTTGATTAAGAAAAAGAAAGAAGCATATGTCAGGTATAGACAACAGATTGAATGAACCCCCAGAAGAGTATACAAGCAGTAGGAGTGTACTTTAGTGGGAAATTAGGAGGACAAAATGGAGTCATGAGATAGCTTTGGCATATAGGGTTAAGGAGGCTCCAAAGGGATTCTATAAATACATTAGGGACAAAAGAGTAAATAGGGAGAGAATACGTCCTCTTAAAGATCAGTAAGGCCACCTATTTGTGGAATTGCAGTAGATGGGGACGTTACTACTAAATGAGTATTTTGCATCAGTGTTTACTGCAGAGAACCATATGAAAGATATAGACGGAGGGAAATGAATAGTGATATATTGAAAAATGGCCTTATTACAGAGGAAATGGTGCTGGATGTCTTAAAACGCACAAAGGTGGATAAATCCCTGGGATTTGGTCAGGTGTACCCAGAACTCTGTGGGAAGCTAGGGAAGTGATTGCTCGGCCCCCTGCTGAGATATTTGTATCATCGATAGTCGCAGGTAAGGTGCTGGAAGACTGGAGGTTGGTTAACATGGTGCCATTGTTTAAGAAGGGTGGTAAGAAAAAGCCAGGGAACTATAGACCGGTGAGTGGTGAGTATGTTGTTGGAGGGAATCCTGAGGAACAGGATGTACATGTATTTGGAAAGGCAAGGACTGATTAGGGATAGTGAACATGGCTTTGTGCATAGGAAATTGTGTCTCACTAACTTGATTGAGTGTTTTGAAGAAGTAACGAAGTGGATTGATAAGGACAGAGCAGTGGATGTGATCTATATGTACTTCAGTAAGGCATTTGACAATATTCCTTGTGGTAGAGGGGTGACCTTATAGAGGTTTATAAATTCATGGATAGGGTAAATGGACAAGGTCTTTTCCCCAGAGTGGGGGAGTCCACAACAAGATACCTTTAAGATAAGAGGGGGGAAATATTTAAAAGGAATCTAAGGGCGGCATGGATTGAGGATTGGCTGTCTGACAGAAGGCAGAGAGTTGGGATAAGAGGTTCTTTTTCGGAATGGCAGCCGGTGACAAGCGGTGTCCCACAGGGTTCAGTGTTGGGGCTGCAGCTGTTCACGTTATATATTAATGATCTGGATGAAGGGACTGGGAGCATTCTAGCGAAGTTTGCCGATGATACGAAGTTAGGTGGACAGGCAGGTAGTACTGAGGAAGTGGGGAGGCTGCAGAAGGATCTAGACAGTTTGGGAGAGTGGTCCAGGAAATGGCTGATGGAATTCAATGTGAGCAAAGGCGAGGTCTTGCACTTTGGAAAAAAGAATACAAGCATGGACTACTTTCTAAACGGTGAGAAAATTCATAAAGCCAAAGTACAAAGGGATCTGGGAGTGCTAGTCGAGGATTCTCTAAAGGTAAACATGCAGGTTGAATCCGTGATTAAGAAAGCGAATGCAATATTGTTATTTATCTCAAGAGGGTTGGAATATAAAAGCAGCGATGTGCTACTGAGACTTTATAAAGCTCTGGTTAGGCCCCATTTGGAGTACTGTGTTCAGTTTTGGGCCCCACACCTCAGGAGGGACATACTAGCACTGGAGTGTGTACAGAGGAGATTCACACGGATGATCCCTGGAATGATAGGTCTAACATACGAGGAACGGCTGAGGATCCTGGGATTGTACTCATTGGAGTTTAGAAGGTTAAGGGGAGTTCTAATAGAAACTTACAAAATAATACATAGCTTGGAAAGGGTGGACGCTAAGAAATTGTTTCCGTTAGGCGAGGAGACTAGCACCCGTGGACACAGCCTTAGAATTAGAGGGGGTCAATTCAGAACAGAAATGCGGAGACATTTCTTCAGCCAGAGAGTGGTGGGTCTGTGGAATTCATTGCCGCGGAGTGCAGTGGAGGCCGGGACGCTAAATGTCTTCAAGGCAGAGATTGATAAATTCTTGATGTCACAAGGAATTAAGGGCTACGGGAAGAATGCGGGTAAGTGGAGTTGGAATGCCCATCAGCATGATTGAATGGTGGAGTGGACTCGATGGGCCGAATGGCCTTACTTCCACTCCTATGTCTTATGGTCTTATGGCATGGTGGCTCAGTGATTAGCACTGCTGCCTCTCAGTGCCAGGGACCCAGGTTCAATTTCAGCCTCGAGCTATTGTCTGTGTGGAGTTTGCACATTCTCCCCGTGTCTGTGTGGGTTTCCTTCAGGTGCTCTGGTTTCCTCCCACATTCCAAAGATGTGCAGGTCAGGTGAATTGGCCATTCTGAATTGCCCACAGTGTTCAGGGAAGCATAGGTTATGTGCGTTAGTCAGAGGTAAATGTAAAGTAATAGGGTAGAGGAATGGGTCTGGGTGGGTTACTCTTTGGAGGGTCAGTGAGGACTTGTTGGGCCTAATGGCCTGTTTCCACACAGTAGGGATTCTATGACTTTAAGGGGCAACTTTTTCACGCAGAATGTTTGGACGGTTAGCAAGGTTAGATCATATGTGATACAGGGTGAACTAGCCATTTGAATGGAGAACTGGCTTGAAGGTAGAAGACAGAGGATGGTGGTGAAGGGTTGCTTTTCAGACTGGAGACCTGTGTCTAGCAGTATGCCACAAGGATTAGTGCTGGGTCCACTGCTTTTTGTCATTTATATGAATTAATTAGATGTGAATATAGGAGGTACTGTTAGTAAGTTTGCAGATTATATCAAAATTGGAGGTGTCGTGGACAGTGAAGAACGTTACCTCAGAGTACATAGGGATCTTGATCAGATGGGCCAATGTGCCGAGGATTGGAGTGGCAGATGGAGTTTAATTTAGAAAAATGTGAGGTGCTGCATTTTGCAAAGTCAAATCAGAGCCGGACTTATACACTTAATGATAAAGTCCTGGCGAGTGTTGCTGAACAAAGACATCTTGAAGTGTAAGCCATAGTTCCTTGAGAGTGGAGTCACAGATGGATGGGTGCTTGGTATGCTTTCCTTTATTAGTCAGAGCATTGAGTGTAAGAGTTGGGAGGTCATGGTTGCAGATGTACAGGACATTGGTTCGGCCACTTTTGTGATAGTGTGTGCAATTCTGTTTTCCCTGTTGTAGGAAGGATGTTATGAAACTTGCAAGGGTTCAGAAAAGATTTACAAGGATGTTGCCAGGGTTGGAGGATTTGAACAATAGGCAGAGATTGAATAGGCTGTGGCTATTGTCCCTGAAGCATCGCAGGCTGAGGGGCAACCTTATAGAGGTTTATAAAAACATGAGGGGCATGGATAAGGTAAATAGACATGGTCTTTTTCCTGGATTTGGGGAGTCCAAAACTGGAGGGCATAGGTTTAGGACAAGAGGGGGGAAAGATTTAAAAGGGACCTTAGGGGCAACTTTTTCACACAGAGAGTGGTGCATGTAAGGAATAAAGTACCAGAGGGAAGTGGTGGAAGCTGGTACAATTAAAACATTTAAAGGGCATCTGGATGAGTATATGAGTAGGAAGAGTTTACGGGGATATAGACCAAATGCTGGCGAATGGGACTAGATTTATCTAGGAAATCCTGTTGTCATGGACGAGTTGGACCGACGGGTCTGTTTTTGTGCTGTATATCTCCATGACTCTGAAAGAAAATGTTTTCTTCTTGCCCTCTAACTGAACAAAGGGAGCCCCCAATATTCGTCTGCTCTCCAGCTCTACCCAGGACGGTTTGTACAGATCCTTGGCACCAAATGTAACCTGTTTCTGCCTTCATGTGAGCAATTCTCCATGGGTTTCCAGAGTCATTCTGGCTGCTGCACGTCTCTTGCCAGGTCTGACGTGCTTCATTCCATGGAGTATGGATTCTGCTTTGGAGGATCCACAAGGTCCTGTTCTGTAAGATCTTTGATTGTTCAGCTCTCCCAACTGCTTGAGCTGCCTTCCTAATGAACTCTCCTGCCAACGTGTAGGAGGCAGCTAAATAGATTCTAATTATTTACCACCACGTTGTCATGGTAAATTCTCATCTCTGCTCATTTATGTACTATGAGCTGTTTGATAGATTGCCTGCTACCATTTTGTTTTATTGCTAAACATGTGTAAAGCATGCTTGGTCTCATGTAGTGGTGGAAAACTACTTGATACTCTGTGGAGAAGAGGATCTTATCTTAAGGATGTAATTGCTGCATTATAGCAACTATGTGCAAGTTACATCAATAGGACATGATGAGGAAATTGTGGAAAAAAAAACCCAGATGCATTGGCAGACTTATTATCCTAAGCTGCTATCTCCTCAAGCCCATCATGTTAGGTAATACTTAAGGCACTTCCCAGCAATAGTCCCTTCAGACCCTTACACTAAGGCTTACTGAAATGGGCCCAAATGGAGTCACAATCTGAGAGTCTTGAGCTCTCAAGCAACAGCTACTTGCTTGGAGCTCTGACCATGTTAGAAGGGTTGAACTCCTGCTTGAAGAGATCCCTGTTCTTGTTCTCCCCAATCTCTAAGCCTTGAAATGGAAAAAGTTTTGGAGAGCAATGTCTTACACACTGGTACAACAGATTTTGAGAGTAAATGCCAGCTTCCCAATTTGCACGATCAAGACTGTCAACCAGCTAGTGACTAGCAGTGCTTCTTAGTTTAGGCGTTGTGCTTATCGCTAGAATGATGGAAAGATTTCTAATGAATGCGCGGGCCTAGATGTGAACATAAATGCTGAATAGAGTATTGGTTTCTGGTCAGGAAGCCTGTATGACTTTAAGATTTTAATATGCTTCAGGCAAAGTCGCATCAATTCACAATCACACTGCATTTTGTTGTAATGCTTTGCAAAACATGCAAATGATGGTGTTTGCTTGTATTCAGTAATGTGATATTGTGACAAAGATCCAAACCATAACATTTGATTTCTCCTAAGTATTTTTGTCTCCAGCATTAGTCAGTGCAGTTCAAAGAAACTAGGAAACTTTAATGTGCATTCTTTACATTCAAACAGCTTGCAAAATTTTGTTGGAGGTTTTGCCTTTTCAGTAGGATGAAGCAAAGGCCGTATTCCCTTTCAGAAAATTGATCCTATGTCACTATCATGAATAAAAAAAAGAGGTGCTATTTGCAGCATCGTGGCCACATTTATTCCATAACCAATATAGTATTACAATGAGATTAACTGGCCCATCCCACCAACCTGCACATTTAAAGGATCATCTTCAGCCATATTTGCCACCTCCAGCAGGATGTTTAACAACAAACACACCTTCCCATCTTCTTCTCTCTTCTCAGTATTCCATAGGGAGCCTCCTGGACATCCTGATCCACTCCAACTTCGTAGAGTCATATCGCACAGAAGCAAACCCTTCAGTCCAACCAGTCCATGCCGAACATAATCCCAAACCAAACCAGTTCTAGCTGCCTGCTTCTGGCCCATATCCTTCCAAACCATGTACTTATCTCACTGTCTTTTAAACGTTGTAATTGTGCCCATATTTGCCACATCCTCTTGAAGTTCATTCCACACGCGAACCACCCTCTGTGTAAAGAATTTGCCTCCATGTCTTTTTTAAATCTCACTCTGTTAAATATATGCCCCATGGTCTTGAAATCCCCCATCCTCGGGAAAGGACACCTACCATTAACCTGATCTATACCCCTCATGATTTTATAAACCTCTATAAGGTCATCTCTCAACCACCTACTCTCCAGTGACCAAAGTCCCAGCCTATCCAGTCTTTCATTATACTTCAAATCTTCTATACCTAGCAGTATCCTGGTATATCTCTTCTAAATCCTCTCTAGCTTAATAATATCCTTCCTCTATTACATCCCTCTTGGTACCTTCCTATGCAGTCATCGAAGGTGTAACATTTGCACCTTTACCTCCTCTCTCCTCTCTGTCAAAAGATCCCAGACGTACATTCCAGGCGACACAGCACTTGTACTTCATTCAATCTCGTCCAATGCATTCGCTGCTCACAATGCTGAAGACCCTCCCCATTGGGAAGACTAAACAGCCTCAGTGACCGCTTTGTAGAACACCTCCACTCTGACTGCAAGAATGACCCCAACGTTCCTGGCCCTGCTGCAGTGTTCTAGAAAAGCCCAGCCAAAGTTAGGGGAAAGGCACCTCATTTTCCACATAGGCACATTACTTTCAGGACTCAGCGTTGAGTTCAACAGACCATGAACTCTGTCTTCCATTTTGATAAGCCTCCCCTCCACCCAAAATCTTGTAAGCGTAGGTTTGCTATCAGCACACTGTTCTATTATCTGCAGTTAATGTATACTGCTGACACTTTTTCATCCACACTTTTTCTCTACAACCAGTAGCATTCACTTGGGCTTTTGGTCTGGGAAATCTTTAATATCGGTTCTACTTGCTCATCTCCCCACCACCCCACCATTCCCTCCCCCCCCCACCTCTGTTCTTCTACAGGACAAATCCCAACACTTTTCCAGCAGCCTTCAGATCCAAGCAAGACTCATATCGGACTCAAAAACATTAATTCTATTTCTTTCTGCACAGATGCTACCAGACATGCTAAGGTTCTCCAGCATTTTCTATTCTTGTATCTGATCATTGCCACTTTGCTGTAACTGCGTGATTTTGCCCTAAGTAAGATTTTTCCACGTATTGCTGCTTGCTGTATTTCTGGTAACACCATTCTTCAGACATTATTTCATTGACTATAGAGTGTTTTGAGATGTCCAGAAGAGGCACAATGTACACTCTCTCTTTCAGCACTTCATTACATACTCGCCATCAATCATGGCTCAGTGCTGGAGTCGTATTGGTTCCAATTGTTTCGTATATTTGAGCATTTGAAAGTTCTGGTGAATAAGAGTAAGTGCGTTGTTGTCGCTGGAGGTATACAGATATCAAAGCATTGACTAAAACCTTTTGCCATCATTTCAAATGTCATTAACACCTTTTTAAGTTGCAGTTCTGTCAGATACTTTTACTATTTTTAGCAGCAATCCACAGAAATCTGGAGTTCTGCTAAACATTTCAAACAATGCAGGGAAAAGGCTACAACAATTTTCTTGTCGATAATTCATGACAAGTGTGTATCGAACATTAATTAATATGAAAGCTTTACCTTTGTGAATTTCTACAGATCTTTGATGTTATCGAGTTCAACAAGTTAACAAGGCAGCATGCAGTTGCTAACAATTACTTCATGTCTCTGGCAAAGCAGGCACTTATGATGGGGAACTGTATTCGATTCTGTCCCTGTCCTTCCCCTGTTGTCTCTTTGAACCACAGATGCGCAAATTAGAATTCACTTCTGTTACCCCTCAGGCATGGTAAAAATGGTGGAAACTGTATTTGAAGACAGGACTCCATTGTCATTTTAAGAAAACTAGGTGGCTCGACATCCGAATAAAAATTGGGGCCAGTGTGCTTGCAGTAACGTACCTGTGATATGTTTGACTCCTATTATGTCTGTGTCCAATGCCAGTGGTGATTCGTTGCATGGTAGACTCCAGAACCAACAGAGACTCTCAAGTTCAAATCTCTTCAGCTGTTTAAAGGTTGGCGTTGCATCTTTTTTGTGATCCAGCCAGAGATTTCTCCAGGTCTGGGGGAAGGATGTATACAACAATAGCAAGTTGCATTTATAGAACACCATTGGAGTGTAAAATCATTGCAATCCTTTTCACAAAGTAGGAGATAACAGGATGGTGAGAAAAGCCTGGCCAAAAATACGGATTTTTAAGGAGTGTCTTTAAACAATTTTTAAAGAGTGGGTGGTGGAGGAAGTCCAGAGGGGAGTTGAGAGTGTGGTGCTGGAAAAGCACAGCAGGTCAGGCAGCATCCGAGGAGCAAGAAAATTGACATTTCAGGCCAAAGCTCTTCGTCAGGATTCCTGATGAAGGGCTTTTACCCAAAACGTGTATTTTTCTGCTCCTCGGATGCTACCTGATGTGCTGTGCTTTTCCAGCACCACACTCTTGACTCTAATCTCCAGCATCTGTAGTCCTCTCTTTCGTGAAGTTTAGAGGGGAGTCAGGCGGCTGTAGATGGGAAAGACCACACCTTTTCTCATATTCCTAATGCTTAGGTTCCTCCTGGATCGGTAGGAGTGGTAAAAATGGTTAAGGTTCTCAACTCTTTTAAGCTTTTAATGTCGGGTCGATAAACTTACAGACATCAGTGCCCTGTGCTTACAAATGAACTTGCAAAAGTTCCTTTCCTTAAGTTAAATCAGTAGGACATTCGCAAACACTGTTCTTGAGAGTTCACTGCTGTGCTATTGGCTGCTTCATTTTCTTGTTCATTTTGGCTGTTTACTACCTGAAAATGTACATTCCTTTTTTCAAAAATAAACAAATAATATTGGTGACACAGATTGTTGCAAAACCTCTCCCCAAATTTTGACCATCTTATGTATTATAACAATTTCATGAATAGTCCATTAACCAATGAAGAGTCGTTTGATGGAGAAGAAAGGAACGTAGGAACAGAAATCAGCCAGATAGCCCTACGAGCTTTCCCTGCTACTTAACACAATCACAGCTGATTGACCAGGTCATTGGCCTTTACTCATAATATCTCCATAACCCTGTATGTCACTGATAATCTTAAATCTGTCAATCTTTATACTAAACATACCAAAATACTGAGCTCTCTGGTGTAAAGAATTCTAATGATTCACAGCCCTCTGAGTGAAAACAAAATTTCTTCTCATCACTGTCTTAAATGACTTCTCATTTTTTTTTATTTTAGTTGCATCACCCCAATTGTAGGTTTCCCATTTGAGGGGGATAAACCATTTTATCTACATCTACCCTGTCTATCCCTTGAAGTATTTTGTAGTTTCACCTCTCATTCTTCAAGCCTGGAGAGAATACAGATTAAGTTTAACCAATCTCTCCTAAGAAGACAGTCCACTAACCTGGAACAAGTCTGTTGAATATTCATCGCACTCCCACTATGGCAGTAGTATCCTTCCTGGGTAAAGAAACCAAAACTGTGCATAGTATTCAAGTGTGATCTAGCCGTGCTTCTATACAATTGAGACAAAATTGTGGCACTCCTATACTCTATTCCTTCTGAAATAAAGGCTAGCATTCCAATGGCCTTCCTAATAGCTTACTGCACCAGTGTATTAGTCTTCAGTGACTTGTCAACAGGAATACTTAGGTCCCTTTGTCTATCTACTTTTAACCATTTAAGAAATACTCTACACATCTGTTCATCCTAACAATATGGATCTCCGCTCATTATTCCACATTATATTTTGTCTGCCATGTTTTCTTGACCATTCACTGATTTGAGACCATGAAAGGTATCGGACAGAAATAGGCCATTCAACCCAACTAATCTATGATGTTGTTCGTGCTTCACAGGAGAAATTTTACCATAATAGAGGGCATGGCTGAAGTGTTAAAAAAGTAAGTTGCATTCGTCTTTACTAAAGAGGCAATTCTGCCAGTACCACTATGCAAAGGATGATTAATAGTAACTTTCAAAAGGAATTGAATATCGATAGGAACCTTCTGCACAGAAGGAGACCATTCTATTCATTGAGCACATGCTGGCTGACAAATAGCCATCCAGTCAAATATGACTTTTTAGGGTTTTTTTTGTCCATAGCTTTGTATGTTATGGCTATTTGAGCACTCTACAAGTATTAAGAGGGTTTCTGCCTTTACATCTTTTTCAGAAAGTGAGTTCTAAGTCCCAATTACTCGCTGGGTGAAGAAAATAATTCTCCCCTCATATTCACTGCTTTGCCAAAATCAATGCCTCCTGGTTATTGAACTCTCAACCAAGAGGATTAGAAGCTTCCTATCCACAATGTCTAGATCCCTCAATTTTATGTTTGGTTTCTAATCAACCTGATCAATAAGACCTTCGGTCTTATTACCCAGCTCAGAGGAACAGGTGGGTTTTGAATCTGGGCCTCTTGGCTCAGAGGTAGGGACACCACCACTGTACCACAAAAAGATCCCCCTTCCATTTTATATACTTACTGATTTAACTAAATGCCTCAGAAACAATGAACAGCATGGCCTCTTTCTCTTGTATTGATTGTACAGACAATTTGACATGTCGCTATGTTTAATGGTTGTAGTACTGGAGGATTGCTAGCTTCAGTCTATGTTATCTACATAATACTTTCGTACATCAAACCATATCACTTGTGGTATTGGGTGTTTGTCTCAAGACTAAGTAGTCTGAATTAATTCTCTAAATATACGTGGATACCTATTGTAGCATAATATTTCTGAGAATAGTGTGAAGGGGTGGATCTGGATGGGGTGCTCTCCAGAGGGTGGGTGTGGGCTCCATGGCCGAATGGCCTGCCTATACACTAGGGATTCTATAAAATGTCACAGCTTTGATATGTAGAATTGCCGCGGGGAAATCCTGAGCAGCAGTGAGTCACAATTACCGCATCTGGTATTAAGAAGTTCCAATTTTTTCATGGCAACAATGCAGGTTTAAAGACTGGCAAATATCCTTTTGTTTGTGCCAAAGTAAAAATGGAATTGTAAATGTATCCCTTTGTGCCAAGAATTCAAATTGTGTTTTTCAAAATTAATCAGTCCATATTCAGAGAAACTGACTCAAAAGGCCATTTTTTCCTTTTTTTCAAAAGGAGAGCCTGTTGTGATATGTTAAGGTGTCTTTTGCATTCAGCAGAATGCAGCATCTCTGACTAGATTAACTCATTTCCTGAATTCACAGCAGTGAGGCCATTGTGCATGTATCAGTAATTTGAAAACTGACAAAGCCTGTTCTTAATGAGCAATTCAAATTGCTATCGAAAAATGTTGCCCATTAGAGTAATTTAACAAATCTGTTTTCAAAGTGGCTTTTGTTTGAACTCCATCAGGACTTACTCAATATTTAATATCTGCTCTGGGTTAAAATGGTCAATCTCAGAAAGGAAACTTTATATATTTCCCTTTACTTACCTCAGAATATTCATTATAGTGATTCATTAATCTATTGGAAGTAGCAAATGTGGTAGCCTGTTGGGGCACAGCAAATCACACAGCAGCAAGAGGTAATGGCTAAATAACCACTGTAAGTGATGTTGTTTGAGGGATACTGGGGTAAAGCCATCCCCAGCTCTTGTTTTAAGTAGTGCTATTAGGTCTTTAATGTCCACTTAAAAGGATCTTTGGACCTACTTAATGTCTGATCCAAAGGATGGAACCTCAGCAGTGGAACTCTCTCCTGACTTTAAAGTATAAATGATAATCTTTGTTCTCAAGACTTGAACCCCCAAGCATCTAACGTAAGGTGCCAGTACTACCACTAAGTTTTGTCTGAGATTAACCTTAGCAGTCGTGGGTAGGAAATATTCAACCAACCATGGTTCATGAAGTTGGTCACTATCCACTGAACACTCCAATGTGTAGATGCTGGATCCAGACAGAATCAGATTTGCCAGTGATGTCTGCTCCCCCATCATCCCAAACAACTAACACTCTCTGCTGGTTGATAGGAAAAAAAAACTGCCATCCTTCACTGGTTTGACCTATATGTAACTCCAGACCTACAGCAGATCTGAAATGACCTGGCAAGCTATTCAGTTGTATCAAACGTGTAAAACGTCCCAAGGGAATAAAACTTAATGCTGCACCTGCCATCGATCTAAACACTGGAAACAGCAATGAATAGCAAACTCAGCCTTGTCAACTTTGCAAGGTGCTCCACAGTAACATCTGGGAGCTAGTGCCAGAATTCGGAGAGCTGTCTCTGGGACTAATCAAGCAATATTGTCTATCAGGTATGGTTCCGTAAATATGACTGCCTGGCACCACTATCAACATCATGGTATATGTTCTGTATCACCATCAGAGATGATGGCAAAGTGGTAAACAGTCGTGGGGGGATTGTCCTGGAAGTTCACAACATTGATTTGAGGCACTATGAAAGTATCATGATAGCTGACCAAATATAGGCAAGGAAACTTCCTGCTTATTACCACTTACTGCCCCTCCTAGGCTGATGAATAGGTAATCCTCCACGTTGAATATCACTTGGAGGAAGCACTGAGGGTAGCGTGGGTGCAGAATTTACTCTGGGTGGGGAATGTGAATGTACATCACCAACAGTGGCTTAGCAGCAGCACTGCTGGTTGAATCCAAAAGGAAATAATGACCAGACTAGGTCTGTGGAAGGTGGAGACAGAACCAACAAGAGGGAAAAACATACTTGGATACAGTCATTGTAGAGACAAACTCCTGCCTTTACACTGGGGATACCTTCCATCATGTTGTGTGGCACTGTCACCTTGCTAAATGGAGTAAACTTCAAACAGGTCTCACACCTTGCCCTGTGCAATCTACTGAGGCATGGCTACAGGGTGTCCTAGACTGGGAAAATTGGGAAGCTATGAAAGGGTGGAGGAGTGGCTCTGTTAGCTAAAGATGATATTAGTACAATAGAGAGAGAGAGACGACCTAAATTCAGGAAATGAAGATACAGAAACAGTCGATGTACGGATGATAAATGCAAGAGGTCACTTTCTGGGAGTTAAGTACAGGCTCCCTAACAAAAACAACATGGTAGGAATGGATATCATGGAAGAAACAGTGAGAGCTTCTCACAAGGGTATAGTAATGGGGGATTTTAACCTATATGTGGACTGAAAAGTCAGTGAGGAATAAGTAGTCTAGAGGAGAAATGCATTGAAGATTTTTGGGACAAATTCTTAGACCAGCATGTTATAGAAGCAACCAGAGAGCAGGCTGTACTGGACCTGGTTTTGACAAATGAGATAGGATGTATTACTGAATTCGTATTGGAATTGTTCCTGGGTAGTAGCAAGCATTGAATTTTATGTATGGTTCAAGGGAGGGTCATGTGGCCCCAAGACTCGTATTTTGAATTTAAACAAGAGTAGTTATTAGGGCATGAAAACACAACTAATGAAAGTGAACTGGTTAATAAGTACGCAGTGGTGAACATTCAAAGGCATATTCCAGAAAGCATAGAATTGATGAATTCCAACAATAAAAATTCTTTGGAAGGATCCACCATCCGTGGTTAACTAAAAAAGTCAAAGGTAGTATCATTCTCAAAGACACGGCATATAATTGTGCTAAGAAAAGTGGCAAGTCAGAAGATCGGGCAGGATATTAACAGAATCACTGAACTGTTAATAAGGAGGGAACAATCAGAATACAAAAGAAAGTTAGCTAAAAATATAAAAGCAGATAGGAAGAGTTTCTTGGGACATAACATAAGGACCAGGTACAGGAGTAGGTACTTTGAGCCCGCTCCGCCATTCAATAGATCATGGCTGACCTTTTCGTGGCCTCAGCTCCATTTATGCAGCCTCTCACCATAACCCTTAATTCCTTTACTGTTCAAAAAGTTATTTTTCGTAGCTTTAGAAGCAAAGAGGTTCTTCTGCAGCTGTACAGGGCCCTGGTGAGACCACACCTGGAGTACTGTGTGCAGTTCTGGTCTCCAAATTTGAGGAAAGACGTTCTGGCTAATGAGGGAGTGCAGCATAGGTTCACGAGATCAATTCCTGAAAGACTGGAGCGACTGGGCTTGTATACCCTTGAGTTTAGAAGACTGAGAGGGGATCTGATTGAGACATATAAGATTATTAAAGGATTGGACACTCTGGAGGCAGGAAACATGTTTCCGCTGATGGGTGAGGGCCAAACCAGAGGACACAGCTTAAAAATACAGGGTAGACCATTTAGGTCAGAGATGAGGAGAAACTTTTTCACCCAGAGAGTGGTGGCTGTGTGGAATGCTCTTCCTCAGAGGGCAGTGGAGGCCCAGTCTCTGGATTCATTTAAGAAAGAGTTGGATAAAGCTCTCAAGGATTGTGGAATCAAGGGTTATGGAGATAAGGCAGGAACAGGATACTGATTAAGGATGATCAGCCATGATCATATTGAATGGTGGTGCAGGCTCGAAGGGCAGAATGGCCTACTCCTGCACATATTGTCTATTGTCTATAAACATATTCAGTGAAGAAGCCTCAACTACTTCTCTGGGCAGGGAATTCCACAGATTCATAACCCTTTGAGTGAAGAAATTCCTTCTCAATTCAGTCATAAATCTGCTCACCTTAATTTTGAGGCTATGCACCCTTGTTCTAGTTTCAACCGCCAGTGAAAACATCTCTCTACTTCTATCTTATCTATTCCCTTCATAATTGTATGTGTTTCAATAAGATCCCTCCTCATTCTTCTAAATTCCAATGAATGTAATCCCAATCTACTCACTCTCCTCATTAAACTGACCCTCTCAACTCCGGAATTAACTTAGTGAACCACCTCTGCTTCCCTTCCTGTGCCAATACATCCATTCTCAAGTAAAGAAATCAAAACTGCATGCAGTAGTCCAGGTGTGCCCTCGCCAACAACCTGTACAGCTTGCAACATAATCTCCTACTTTTAAACTCAGTCCCATTTGCAACAAAGGACAAAATCCCATTTGCCTTCTTAATTACCTGTTGCATATGGAGACCAATCTTCTGTGATTTATGCACAAGGACACCCAGATCCCTCTGCACAGCAACATCTGCAATGTTTTGCTATTCAAATAATAGTCCTTTTTACTGCTTATTCCTACCAAAATGGATGACTTCCCATTTATTAACATTGTACTCCATCTGCTAGAACACTGCCCACTCACTTAAACTATCTATGCCTGTCTGCAAATTTTCACAGTCCTCTGCACACTTTGCTCTGCCACTCATCTTACTATCGTCCGCAAACTTTGACACACTTGAGATATTTAAAAAAGAAAAGTTAACAAAGCAATGGTAGGTTCATTAAACAATGAGTCTGGAGAATTCGTAATGAGGCATAAAGAGGTGGTGGATGAATTAAACAGAATTTTGTTTCTATCTTCATGAGAGAGAATAGCTGTAAATCAGGAATTGAAAGGCAGGGACGAACTCAAGAAGATTTCAACTAACAAGGATGTGGTACTGAGTAAATTGACGAGCTCCCAGTCCTGATGGGTTTCATCCTACGGTCTCAAGAAGTAGATAGTGTGATACTTGATGCAAAAACAGAATTCTGATGTTCTGATGAGTCACCAGACGTGAAACTTTAACTCTGCTTTCTCCCCACAAATATTGCTGAGTTTCACCAGCAAATTCTGTTTTTGTTTCAAATCTCAAGTATCTGCAGTTCTTTGTTTGGTTTTTGTGACAGTTGATGCTTTAGTTTTGATTTTCCAAAACTGATTGGATTCAGGGAGAATTTCTTTAGATTGGAAAATAGCTAATGTAACACCTTCTTTCTAAAACGAGAGAGAGGCAGGGAACTACAGGTCAGTTCACTTAACATCTGTCATAGGGAACATATGAGAAGCTATTATTAGAGGCACTGTAACAGGGCACCTAGATAAGTTCAGGTTAATCAGGCACACCCAGCAGGGTTTTGTCAAATGGAAATCATGCTTAACTACTATATTGGAGTTCTTTGAAAAAGTTACTTATGTTGTTAGATAAAAAGGAACGAGTTGGCATATCATACTTAGATTTCTGGACAATAAGGTGCCATGTCAAAGGTTATTGTGGAAAATAAAAGCCTGTGGTTTGGAGGTAACATGTTGACATGCATAAAAGATTGGCTGGATTATTGTGATCTTATTGAATGAAAGAGCAAGCTGAAAGGACTGAGTGACTTATTCTTGTAACCTCTTTGTGTGTCCAGAAGTGGACGACAGCAGGTCAAAATGGCAGTTCACCACCACTTTCTCAAGGATAATTAGGAATTAACAATAAACACTTGGTCAGACAGCAAAGCCCATATTCCCTGAATGAATAAAAGAAATTGAAAGATTAAATATGTGCAGAATATAGCAAAGGATTGACTGTGTTTCGAGCAGTAATTTGATGCCTGCCATCTTTTTGATTGAATCCGATGTTGGATCCTGTTTATCTTATTGCCACCATTTCCATGGTAAATCACATTACATTATTAGTGTTTTATTCTCATTTAGTAGTGAAAAGCAAATTGCTGCCAATTACTGTTGCTATTTGGATACACATCACTGTTTAGCTCATTTGGTATCTTGGTCAGGTTTCTCCAAAGTATGAATGTATTTAACTTGTTTCAGAATTTTCATTCAAACCCTTTGTTCTCTTTGTACAGCTCCATCTCTGATATATGTAGAGATCCTGAGTATTCCCAGGAACCTGCAGACTTGCCAAACATGTGAGTACAATATTTTGGCATTTCACAGATAAAATTGCTTTTCATTTTCAACTTGCGTCCCCCAGCTTTCCTTTATTCATTCGGAATAATTTCAGCAAAATGTTCTCTGAAATACCTCCTGGTCCGTCAGCTGATGTTTAAACCCTGCCAGCTAAATATTCTGTACACAGATTTTAAATTTGTTCTTTAATGATTCAGCTTCTTGACCTGTGCAGTATCATTCTAATCCCAATAAGAGCTTAGCTTCTTATAATATGTTTAGCAGGAGACTGTGGGCAAACAAAGAATGGTGAGTTACAGTACAGACACTGAAGGTGGAGTTCTTGAAGAAGGTTGGATGGAAGGTGGGCAAAAAAATTTGTAATCTCGGAATGCATTTGAGGTGCTCAACGAAACAAACTGTGCCAGGAGAGAGAGGTCAAGGTGGGACCTAATGATAAAAATCACGTTGCTGCTACAACAGGGATTGTCATGAATCATATGTCTAATTGGGGAGCCTCTGATGAGTTATAGGACTCACTATTCATCACCGGGCCCAGCATCTTCGTTCACCCATTCGAGAAGAAGTCACGAGCAGGGAGAATGTTTGTAACAGAGTGTAAATATTCTGAAGGGCGGCAGAGAGAGATACTGCGCCATGTCCATGAGCAACCCAAGCCTGCAGTGATGACAGCAGACTGCAGCCACGTGGCCTGGGAAACCAAAAATGATCCCAGTTGCTGCGTTTTGCTGATGTTAAAATTAAATCGAAGATGGGGTTTGGAGGAAATCACAGAAGCTTTCTGCTCCCACTGAATAATAATTTTTTTTTTTAAAAATCAGCTGTTGTGCACTTCATCGCTGAAGTACAATTCTACATCATTGCTGGGGAGAGGTGAAATTCTGTCTGGAGCTGGGGGATAGCAGGGGATAGTGGGAAGAAAAGAATGTTGGCAATCCTGCCTTTCTCAGTAGGAATTGGTCGATTTCAACTTTTGAATAGATGGCTGGACCTGCTCTGTTCGTGTCACTGTTCTGGTTAAGAGGTTTTGTCAAGCGCATTAAGCTCCATGTTTAGTAAGGCAGTTTTCCAAAGCTTCCATTATTGTTGACCCCCTCTTGTGTGTTTATTAGTTTCCTTTTTGAGTCCAATTTTTTGTAATGGATTCTTGTTGAAGAATCTGGAAAACAACAAGGTTAGTGATCAGACAAGTCTCATTCCTCCACAGAATTAGTAATTGAATGAAATTCTATCCATTTGGAGATTAGCATCTCTTTCACAAAGTGGAGGGAGTTGAATGGCAGGTCTGATGCTTTTTGGAGGGAATGAGTTCATTGAACCAGACAGTCTTTGCAGCTGTACTGCTGTTAAACATTCTTTTTTAAAAAAAAGAACAATATTGTCTGCTTCATGACTAATTGTACAACAAAGTCAATCATTTACAATAGGCATTTGCTAAAGGATGTCTGGTCAGAAATTAGATCTTTGGAATTTCCGTGCGTTGGGAAAACTGCTGAACAATTTTGCTGAGGATGTGAAATTGTCTTTTGTCTGTTTGAGACCTGTCATTATCCACACAACCTAGAAGTCAGTAGGAAGTAGGAATACTGTTTGAAGTTCATGATGATAATGAGGTACTTACCATTCCCTCCTTTAGTCACCTTGTTAGTTTTCTGCTCTTCCTACTTGCTTGCTAAAAGTATACCTAAGAGATTTAATCTAACTTATGGTATGGTCTCAGCCTTGGTTCAGTCAGTAGCACTCTCACCTCAGAGTCAGAAATTGCTGAGTTCAAGTAAACTCTTGAGACTGGACCGTGTATCTATGCTAATACCAGTGCAGTACTCAGGAGGAGCTGCAACATTAGAAGAAATCAAATTGAAGTAGTTCATTCATTCAGGCTGACGATCCTATATCGTGATTCTCAGAGAAATCTTCCCCAAGTCCTGTGTTTTTTACTTTACGACAGAAACAGCTCTTCATTGTCTGAAGAGTGTTTTTCACATGGGAAGTGCAGTCCAGCAGAACAAAATTATGGAAAGCTGATGCCTTGAAGAAAGCATTGTGATTTCTTTGCTGAAATGTAAACTGTATATTCAGACAGGCAGCACTGAAACTAGTCGCACTCAGGAATTCATTCTTGCTTTTATCAAAGCCGATTCCAGATTTCAGACTCTGTGTTACCTCTCCTTGTTTTTCACGCAGTTTGGTGCATATAGATCATCACTTTCGTATTAAGTTATAAATTGTATACAGAGTGCTTAAGAATTTGGAAGTTTCTAAAACAATAAATTGGTCTTTTTAAAATAGAATGATAGAATCCCTACAGTGTGGAAGCAGGCCAGTCAACTTATCGAGTCCACACTGACCCTCCAGTGAGCATCCCACCCGGACCCATCCCCTTAACTCATATTCCATGGCTAATCCACTTAGCCTACACATCCATGGACACAAAGGACAATTTAGCATGGCTAATCCATCCAATCTGCACATCTTTGGACTGTGGGAGGAAACTGGAGCACTCAGGGGAAACCCATGCAGACACAGGGAGAATGTGTAAACACTACGGAGTCAGTCGCCCAAGGGTGGAATTGAACCTGATTCCCTGGCACTGTGAGGCAGCAGTGCTAACAACTGAGCCACCATATTGCCCTAAATCGTCACACTTGCAAGAGATCGTATTTTGTAGATCGGCAGACTGTTCAGGATCTAATGATGATAAAACTCTTCCATGCATTAACATGTGCCATGATAGTCCTTAATTTGTTTTAACGAATTATTGCTTAAATCCAAGATCAACATAAAGTGGGGATCTGGGGTGAATTTGGTGGTGTTAGTAGCAGAAACATTCTACACAGATTTATAAAACAAGGAAAGTTGCTGAAGAAACTCAGCAGGTCTGGCAGCATCTTTGCTGAGAAGCAGAGTTAACATTTCGGGTCCAGTAACCCTTCTGGCCTTTCTCCTTCACGTTTAAATGCTTCGGTGATATGCACGTCACAGAATTTCATAGGCCCCTTTTGGAATACTGCAGGAAGGATGTTGTGAAAAGTTCAGAAATGATTTACAAGAATGTTGCCAGGGTTGGAGGATTTGAGCTATAAGGAGAGGCTGAATAGGCTGAGGCTATTTTCCCAGCACCGTTGGAGGCTGAGAGGTGACCTTATAGAACTTTTATACAATCGTGAGGGGCATGGATAGGGTGAATAGCCAACGTCATATCCTCGGGGTAGGGTAGTCCTAATATAGAGGGCATAGGTTTAAGGTGAGAGGGGAAAGTGCATGCATGGAATGAGATACCAGAGAAAGTGGTGGAGGCAGGTACAATTACCGCATTTAAAAGACATCTGAATAGGTTATGAATAGAAAGAGTTAAGAGAGATATGGGCCAAATGCTAGCAAATGGGACTGGGCTAATTTAGGATATCTGGTCAATGTGGACAAGTTGGACTGAAGGGTCTGTTTTTGTGCTGTACATAGAGTCATAGAGATGTACAGCATGGAAACAGAGCCCTTTGGTCCAACTTAAATTAATCCAGTCCCGTTTACCAGCATTTGGCCTATATTCCTCCAAACCCTTCCTATTCATGTACCCATCCAGCTGCCTTTTAAATGTTGTAATTGAACCAGCCTCCACCACCTCCTCTGGCAGCTCATTCCATACATGTACATCCCTCTGTGTGAAAAAGTTGCCCATTAGGACCTTTTTAAATCTTTCCCCTCTCACCCTAAACCTAGACCCACTAGTTCTGGATTCACCCATCCCAGAGAAAAGACCTTGTCTTTTTACCCTTTCCATACCCCTTGTGATTTTGTAAACCTCTAAAAGGTCACACACACACACCCCACATATGACTCTGTGACCTTTCAGGCTGAAAATAAGCAGCATGTGCAGGCAGCAGTGCAAAACTAAAGTTTCATTTTGATGACTTTTCATCAGCATTGACTGAGCAATTGACAGGGAATCTGTACATTGCGTAAATGCTTTTATGTCCCCAATGGCTTACTTGTAGTTACCAGATATAAGCAGACTTTTTTTTAATGTAAAATCCTTACAGTTTGGAAACAGGCCCTTCGGCCCAATAAGTCCACACCAACCCTCTGAAGAGTTTCCCACCCAAACACATTCCCCAATACCCTACATTTACCCCTGACTAATGCACCTACATATCCCTGAATACAGTGGGCAATTTAGAATGGCCAGTTCACCTAACCTGCACATCTTTGGATTGTGGGAGGAAACCAGAGCACCCAGAGAAAACCCACGCAGAAAGAGGGAGATTGTGCAAACTCCACACAGTCACCCGAGGCTGGAATTGAACCCAGGTCCCTGGCGCCATGAGGCAGCAGTACTAACCACTGAGCCACCGTGCTGCATGTTTGTTACAGTTTGTTTTTCCAATCATAGTCACTGTTTCTGGGTATTTTGAATCGATTTGGTGTGATTTATGTCTATGTCTGTCGATGGAAGAATTGCATGGAAAAACATTAGTTGTCAGTATTATTGACCATACAAAGTGTTTTATTTCATTGGTTCTCATTATTTCATTATCGTCAGCATTTCAAAATGAAATATTGTGTGCATATACAAGATAATAGAATATATTTCATAGTTTGATCACCCTTGTAAATTGAATTTCATTCCTAACTAAATGTAACATTTATTCCTTTCTTTAATATTCTCAAATAGATATCATTCATTACTAGTAATTGATATCAGCATCAGTGATAGAAATTGGAGAAATATAACCAAAGTGTGAATTGAGAAGAAAAATACATTTTTGTTTAATTACCAGCCTTGGTGTTCGGCAGTGAAACCCAATCATAGCCTTATTCCGGTGTTAGACATAATATAAAAACAAAATACTTCTTATGCTGGAGATCTGAAATATATAAAGAAAATGCTAGAGAAACTCAATAGGTCTGGCAGTGTGTGGAGAGAGAAACAGAGTCAGCTGGTACGACTCTTCGTAATGGTTAAGGCACTGCATTACTTTAATCATTGATTTTTTTTGAAGCGTCAGTAAAGACAACGAAGTTGCTCAAGCAAGACTCTCCCTTCAAAATCCATGCTGACTATTCATTATTTTTGTTTTACTGTTTACTGCTTTAGGAGGGATTCTGTTAGCTTTCTCACACTTCCTTTAGTTATTCTCTGCACTTTTTCTCTTTTTTTCTTTCCACTTTTTCTGTCTTGTTCTTTTTAAATTTGGTATAATGTTAGTAGCCCTCTGAGCTCTACCATTCGACCTTCTAATGTGTCATTAAGTATGTGTGATTGTGCCCCTGTCTGTATCTAGCCTGAATTCTTTTAAAATGCATAGATGCAATCCATCCATGATGTCTGTGATTTTATCCTTTTTTAGCCTCTATTCTGATAACAGTTATCATTTTTCATTCATGTATCTGATAAATATTTGATTATTGTATGTTCCTTGAGAATTTAATTTCATAGGTAAGTTTTTGCTTTCCTGATTGATTTTTTTAAATTAGATTCTCTACAGTGTGGAAACAAGCCCTTCGACCCAACCAGTCCACACCGACCCTCCGATTTTTCTTTTCACTTCTATCCTTATCTCTCTGTATTCTCCCTGCTGACCGTGTATTCTCTCTTTTACCTCTTTACCTACCTTCAGTGTTTCCCACGTGACCATGTTATAGATTTTCCTTGCAGTTTATATGCAGAATTAACAAGTTGAATCCTTCCTTATTGTGCATTGTTCAGATACCATAGCTGTACATCACCATGATCACAAATCATAACCTCAGACAAAAGATAATTGTGAATATACATCTTCCCCTCCCCACCCCTCTCTGCCTTGCGTAAGGACCGTTGCCTCTGCCGATCCTTGGTTCGTCCCATCTCTCCACACCAACACCCAAACCCACCCCCCTCCCCCCAACCGAAGCGGCAGGTACTTTCCCCTGCCACTGGAAAAGATACAAAACCTGCCAATACATCACACCCCTCACCTCCATCCAGGGCTGCAAACAATCTTTCCAAGTGAGACAGTGGTTCACCTACTTTACTGTATCTGGTGCTCCCATTGCAGTCTTCTCTATATCGCTGAGCAAATAGAGCTTGGAGTGCAGGTTCATAGCTTCTTGAAACTGGAGTCGCAGGTAGATAGGATAGTGAAGAAGACATTTGGTATGTTTTCCTTTTTTGGTCAGAGTATTGAGTACAAGAGTTGGGAGGTCATTTTGCGGCAGTACAGGACATTGGTTAGGCCACTGTTGGAATATTGCATAAAAGCAAATTACTGCGGATGCTGGAATCTGAAACCAAAAAAGAGAAAATGCTGGAAAATCTCAGCAAGTCTGGCAGCATCTGTAAGGAGAGAAAAGAGCTGATGTTTCGAGTCTAACTGACACTTTGTCAAAGCTGCATGCAATTCTGGTCTCCTTCCAATCAGAAAGATATTGTGAAACTTGAAAGGGTTCAGAAAAGATTTACAAGGATGTTGCCAGGGTTGGAGGATTGAGCTATAGGGAGAGGTTGAACAGGCTGGGGCTGTTTTCCCTGGAGTGTTGGAGGCTGAGGGGTAACCTTATAGAGATTTTTAAAATCATGAGGGGTATGGATAGGATAAATAGACAAAATCTTTTCCATGGAGTGGGGGAGTGTAGAACTAGAGGGCATAGGTTTAGGATGAGAGGGGAAAGATATAAAAGAGACCTAAGGGGCAACTGTTTCACGCAGAGGGTGGTACGTGTATGGAATGAGTTGCCAGAGGAAGTGGTGGAGGCTGGTACAATTGCAACATTTAAAAGGCATTTGGATGGGTATATGAATAGGAAGGGCTTGAAGGGATATGGGCCGGGTGCTGACAGGTGGGGCTAGCTTGGGTTGGGATATCTGGTGTGCATGGACGAGTTGGACCGAGGGGTCTGTTTCTGTGCTGTACATTTCTATGATTATGACTGTAGTCACTGGTCCAGACACGCAAGCTGAAACAAGACTTCAGGCCGTGGCTAGGCCCAGGTGCCTGACGACAGAGGCAGTGACATTCCAACAGTCTAGCGGGGTTACACACAGGGACCCGTTGCATCTGAGTATTCACAGACAATAAAACAAAACCTTAGAGCTTTACTTTTTTGGCAGTAAGCCAGTGGCTTCATGGTGTCTCAGGACTCATGGTGGAGGCGGCAGGAGTGATCTGGACCATTCCTTTCTCTTTGGCTCTGCTTCCCTTATTTCTCCTTTTGTTTTTAATTTTGTCTTTTCTATCATAAATCTTGGAGAATGATGACTTTGTACACGTTTCACTGTACTCCTGTACTTGAGTACACGTGACAATAAAATCTAGTTCTAATATATTTCCAAGTCAGGATAGTAGGTAGCTTGGAGGGAAACTTGCAAGTGGTGGTGGTGTTCCCATGTACCTGCTGCTTGTCCTTCCAGATGGAAATGGTTGTGGGTTTGGAGGATGCTGTCTGAAGATTTTTGGTGAATTTCTGCAGTACATTCTGTAGATAGTACATACTGCTGCTACTGAGTGTTTGTGGATGTGGTGCCAACCGCCTGTGATGTTAAAGCTGGTGTAAATTTTGCAGCTATTTCAGCTGTTGGTGAGCTATTTAGACATGGAGTAAATTGGAGTGGAGTCCAGTCTGGTTCTTAATGGTCAGCATTTTTGTGTATTTTCAGCAGATGTTACTGGACACGAGTTGTGTGATTTCGATTGCCAGCTACAGTATAATATTGGGGTGATGTTCTTCCATTCTTTTGTTGGAGGACAGGGCACTCACACTCACTTGCACTCACTCACTCTCTCTCTCACACTCACATTCACTCACACTCATACTCACACACCCGTCCTGGTGCAATGGATAGTGATGGTAGAAGCTCCAATCATTTGGCTGACCAGAAATTCCTTCTGTTTTTATTGCTTTCAAAGTTTTGATGTAGGTTATAATACCTCGCGTTTACAAGTCATTATCTTGACTGAAATTAATTGTGTTCCTTTATAAAAAAAAAGCCAATGTAAAATTGCAGTTCATGATATCCATTGTATAATAGCCTGTTGTGATATTTTGAAGTTGCTTCAGGCTTATTTGTTGCTCATAGCAGGTATTATTTGTGCTGATGCTCTACACCAAGGGTTTAATTTTAATGGTGCAATCTGCAGACTTTAAAAATTTAATAGAAGCATTTGTGAGATGAATTGAATTTGGTTTTGTTTTCTCCCTCAGTTTCCCGCCTGTTTGGTCTCCTCCCTGACAACATTGATTAAATTGGAGTCTTAACTCTAACAGATTGAATCCGCTTTCTCTACATATAAATCTTGACAATGTCAGCAAGTACTACCCTGCACTCAGTGCAAATATCCAGACCTGGAGTTACAGGATAGTGATTGAAAGTCAAAACTCTATTTGTTTTTAAAATTCAGCCCTATCTCCAATGCCAAACAGTGTAACAAATTAGCATGGCCAATCTACCTAACCTGCCGATCTTTGGACTGTGGGAGGAGCCCAGAGTACCCAGAGGAAACCCACGCAGATACAGAGAGAATGTGCAAACTTCACTCAGCCAGTTACCTGAGGGTGTAATTGAACCCAGATCCCTGCCACTGTGAGGCAGCAGTGCTAACCACTATGCCACCAGTGAATTGTGTGTGAACTTATATACTGAGATTTACAACACTAAATGATTCCATTCCATCCAGTGTGTCTGCATTGACATTTACCTTTCATATATGCAGCAATCAAAATCCTGCATGCCTGCTCTGTTCCCATACCCTTCCCTCTTCCCCCATCCCCAGTTTTCCTTTTACAAACTTGCAGTACCTTTTAGCTTCTATCCATATGGATATCCAAAACTCTTCTACCAGTGTCCTAACTTGCACCAATTGCCAGTCCTCTGTCACTCCTGTTCCCACTGACGTACTCCAGCTCCTGGTTTAATAGTGCCTCAATTTTTATCCTGGTTTTCAAATCCCTCCACGGCCTAGTTCCTCCTCTCCTCCAGCCCTACGATCCTCATAAGATTTCTGTGTTTTTCAAATTCCTGTTTTGTGAGCTTCCCTGATTTTAATTCCTGTCGTTTGTGGACATGTCATCAGATTATAAACTCTGAAATTCTCTCCATAAATTTTTCTCTCTATCTCACTTTCCTCCTTCAGTGTGTTACTTAAAACATACCTCCTTCACACTATACTTTTGTTTATCTCCCTTGATACCTACTAGCATTGCTAAGTGCCATATTTTGTTTTATAATGTCGCTGTAATATTTCCATACATTTCAGCATGTTAAAGGTTTTATATCAATACAAGTTTGTTATTGTACATGTACTTAATTTCACAGAGTTTTTGCTTCAAGCACTAAATCTGGTGCATTTGCAGTGGTGCTGGAAAAGCACAGCAGGTCAGGCAGCATCCGAGGAGCAGGAAAATCGATGCTTCAGGCAAAAGCCCTTCATCAGGAATGAAGGCATTCAGGATGAAGGGTTTTTGCCCGAAATGTCGATTTTCCTGCGCCTCGGATGCTGCCTGACCTGCTGTGCTTTTCCAGCACCACTCTAATCTTGACTCTAATCTTCAATGCCCACTTTCACCTGGTGCGTTTGAAGCCACACAACCCCTAATAAAATTTGTTTTATTTTCTCTTTCCTAAATCTCTTGTATTTCACATGTCATCTTGATCACTGGAATTAATGTTTGTCAAACTACTCTGTTCAAACTTTTTATTAATTTGGAATACCTTGACCAAATCTCTGATTAGTTTTCTTTGTTATTACAAAACTGCCCCAACTTTATGAATAGAGAACTATTTTATTTCATTTTACGGTGGAAATGTGTATGTGTGAACCTAAGAAAAAGGTCTTAATAGTCGGGGTACTGTCTCCAATTCCATTTCAGCAGTTACTATTTGAAGCAGATGACAAAACTCCTATGATTTGGAGAACACCATTCTTGCCCAATAGATAATGATGTAAATTGGGAAGTAGACATTAGACTACTTGTATGTAGGATATGTATGTCACTTCTGTCTTGTTGGAAAGTGGACTGAAAAACACTACTGAGATGAGACTGATGAACACCCAGACTTCCAATGAATTATGTCTGTTTGCTACTGCTACACATATTGTAATACAGTAAGTAGCACACTTGTCACCATGGGAACTGACTCCAAGTGAAGGATCCCTGAACCAATGGGCACAAACTGGACCTGTTTTTGACATTACTTCAATCTGAAGTATCTCGACTTTCCTGACTGACAAGAGAGCAAGGTCTCCTTAAATCCACTGTTACAAGCTATCCGTTTCTAAGTGAGAAGGCAAAGATTGTTGTCCGATCCCTTCTTTCAGTGCCTCAAGGTTTGATTAAAGTTCCCACTTTGGATGTAAAACAGCTGTCCTTGGAGGTGGAAGGTTGAAGCATTACTAATAACATTCATCTAAGCACCTGTGACTTGCAATAAATGGAAACTATTCAAACTGCCTGATCATACTAAATGCCACGCTGATACAGCATGTAGTAATAGTTAGTTAGAATAGCCCCCACTAATTTCTCTAATCAATAATTATCCCTTGGCAACAGAGTTTTTTAATGTTAAGTCACAATAGATTGCATCAACACTGGAACTATGTATGTTGAACTTGACCTTATTCCAATAACACTATATAAATGACTGTCTAGACCAGCTTTTGATGTCTTTTAGGATTTAGAAGAAAAAATACACTGCAAAGTTTTCTTGATCTTCTTTCTTTCACAACCCCACCATCTCACAAGTCAACAGATGGTGTGCAGCAGGGAGTATATTATTCCTTGAATAACCCTATCTCTACCCTCATTGCTTCTCCTCCATCCTTTAATATAGTGAACCATTGAGCAAATATGAATGTAAGCCTCAAATTAATATACAACATACGTTTTGATTAAAACCATTCGGTGATGAATCATTGAGCATATCAAGCATACTGTCTGTTTTCTTGAAATACAACTAGAACTAAGAGTCAACTGTCTACAGTTGATATGTCTTGCAGGAGCACACTGCTATTGCATGTTGCATCTATAAAGGGTATTGGATGGAAATTTCAGATAATAGCTCCAATGATTCATGACATATTTTTCAAAGATTTGGCTGTCTCTTCTAAGTATTTTTGCATCTCCTCATGTAGGCAACACAGACATGATGTCAAACTTAGAAAAATAAATGCTCCGAGCAACTTACTGTAGCTTTAATCAAAGTGTAGCCATTCAGTTTTTATGTTAGTGGCAACAGTCTGGTGGTCTGGTTAATAGTTAGTCAGTTATAGGTTTATCCATTAGCGAATACAACAATTTTAATGTTCACAAAGAAAGTATTTTCGTGAATTAGTTTGAAGTGAAATGAAGTGATCAGCTGGCTAGACTGCAAAAAACGTGAATTACTTTTTCCTAATTGACACACCAAACTCTTTCTATAAATTTGGCACTGAGTGATTCATCTGCTTTAAAACTGCAGATTGCAGAACTGAGATTCCGTGATTGTCTTCTTGGAGATCTGCCAGTTTATCCCAGTTGCGAATCTCAGCATTATGTCTGTGCCAATGTTTTCCGCTCTGCATTTGGTAATGGCAAGCTTCTGAAACACAGAAGCAGAAGTAGTTGTTCAGACTCATCAAATGCCATTTATCAGATCACAACTGAAATATAAAAAAAAGCAATTAAAAGATTAATTCTTTGGTCAAATATCAAGACCATTTCATGCCTGGGGATCACCGAGCCGTAGCCTGCACTTCACCCTGCTGATGGGACATGTTTTCTTGGCTCATTCCCTTGAATGAGATTCATAGAGAAAAAACAAATTCCAGCCTCAGGCGACTGTCTGTGTGGAGTTTACAGATTCTGTTTGTGTGAGTTTTCTCCTGCAGTCCAAAGATGTGCAGTTTGGGAATTGGCTGTGCTAAGTTGTTCATAACGCCCAAGGATGGGCAGGCTGGGTGGATTAGCTGTGGGAAATTCAAGGTTATAAGGAGAGGGTAGAGGGGCGGTGGGGCTGGGCAGAATGCAGTTCGGACAGTCGATGAGCCGAATGAGCTGCTTCCACACGGATTCTTTGATCATTAGAGTCAGAGAAATGTACAGCACGGAAACAGATCCTGTGGTCCAACTTGCCCATTCCAATCAGATATCCTAACCTAATCTAGTTCCACCTGCCAGCACTTGGCCCATATTCCTCTAATCCCTTCCTATTCATATACCCATCCAGATGCCTTTTAAATGTTGCGATTGTACTAACCTCCACCACTTCCTTTGGCAGCTCATTCCATACACGCACCACCCTCTGTGTGAAAAAGTTGCCCCTTAGATCTCTTTTATATCTTTCCCCTCTCACCCTAAACCTATGCCCCCGAGTTCTGAACTCCCCGACTCCAGAGAAAAGACTCGGTCTATTTATCCTATCCATGCCCCTCATAATTTTGTAAACTTCTATAAGATCACCCCTTAGCTTCCGATGCTCCAGGGAAAACAGTCCAGCCTGTTCAGCCTCTCCCTATAGCTCAAATCCTCCAACCCTGGCAACATCCTTGTAAATCTTTTCTGAACCCTTTCAAGTTTCGCAACATCTTTCTGATAGGAAGGAGACCAGAATTACACGCAATATTCCAACAGTGGCCTAACCAATGTCCTGTACAGTGGCACATGACCTCCCAACTCCTGTACTCAATACTCTGACCAATAAAGCAAAGCATACCACAATTATTACTTGTTTACACCTTACAAAATTTCAAACAAGGTATCATGGAGACAGCTAATCTCTCCTGAATCTACAACGCAAACTACCTGCCTGCTCTGAGATTTAAGATTGACAGCTAACTATTCTTGCTGTATCTCCATTCATTTCTCATGGTCACAAAGCCAGGTTGAATCTCGAGCATTAGCAGCTACCGATTTATGTCAGCTCTTTGTTGTGAACCTCCACTCATATCTGAACTCATTTCCAAACAATTACACAAAGGACCCTTTGATCATGACATGTTGGAAATGTTCAACCTGCAGACCTGGATAAGACTGGAAATTAAGGCACATAAACAATTCCATATAGAGCTCCACTACTCAGTTCTGAATTTGGAATTGATTCAGTAAGATTGTACAGTAGCTGCACATATTTTAAGATTGTTATAACATCCTTGGATATTCTGCACATGAAAACTGACCTTACATTTAGAAGTTAGAATCCCTACAGTCCCTACAGTGAAGAAACAGTCCATTTGGCCCAACAAGTCCATTCCGACCCTCCAAAGAGTATCCCACCCAGACACATTCCCCCACCCTATCACCTTAAATTTACCTCTGACTAATGCACCTAATTTACTCATCCCTCAGGGTTATGGGCAATTTAGCATGGCTAATCCATCTAACCTTCATATCTTTGGACTGGAGGAAACCCACGTAGACACAGGGAGAATGTGCAAACTCTACAGAGAGTTGGTCTGAGGCTGGAATCGAACCTGGGTCCCTGGCGCTGTGAGGCAGCAGTGCTAACCACTGAGCCACCATGCTGCCCCATGGTTGGATTTCAGGCACAGATTCCGCCTTTTATCTTGTTCAGTTTGTAGGTCACACAAAACCATTCTCGTGGAAGTAAAACATTAAATAAATCCATTTTTCAAAACTTGACAGTGAATGAATTGCTGAGACTTTTATTTTTGCTTTGCTTAAACAGATGAGAAATGTTGGTGCTGATCCAATATTCTGTAGCCACTTTGAGTTGATATTGATGATATAAAAACAGGCAGTGTTGGAGAAATGCAGAGGTCTGGAAGTATCTCTGGAGAAAGAAGCAGAGTTAACGTTTGGAATCTGAAATTACACTTTCTCAGAACTCTTCATAAGTCATATTCCACTCAAAACATTAATTCTGTACATCTCTCCACAGATGCTACCAGACCACAGAGCTTCTGCAACACTTTGTGTTTTGCTTCAGATTTCCAGCATCCACTGTACTTTTATTTCACTTGATGGTAGTTCTCTTAAGACTGCAGTGTGTGCCAGTCTTATTTAAACATTACTGTTCAGTTTTATCTTAAGTGGAAACTACACTGTTTAAAAACCCTGTCCTTAGTCTGAAAGCATTAAGTCACTCTTCCATTCAGACATCCAAATGCCTATCAATATTAGGCAGAAAATAAATGAAAGATCAAAGAAGTTGATTATCTGTCTTGAGTGTGGGCTTCCTTATTCTTTGCCTGAGCAGCCTCCCTCATTACAAATAAGGGTTGGAGCTCCTGGATGCCAGTGTGATCCAGGCGAAGCAGATCTGCATACGATTTTGGAGTTCAAGCATCTTCAATTCGGTTGATCAGCTGGAGACTGATCCACTGGCACTGCATCACATCAGGGAGTGAGAGATTTACTTGGATGTTTTATTCAAAGATAGGTGGAAGGGGCAGGTGTTGAGAAAGCACAGAGGTTGCAGAAAGACTTGGACATGCTAGGTAAGTGGGCAAAGAAGTGGCAGATGGTATACAGTTTGGGAAAGTTTGAGGTTATGCACTTTGGTAGGAAGAAAATTGGCATGGACTGTTTTCTAACTGGAGAAAGGCTTCAGAAATCTGAAGTACAAAGGGACTTGGGAGTCTTAGTTCAGGATTCTGTTAAGGTTTGCATGCACGTTCAGTTGGCAGTTAGGAAGACAAATGTAATGTTAGCATTCATTTTGAGAGGACAAGAGCAGAGATGTACCACTGAGGCTATATAAGGCTCTGGTCAGAGCGTATTTGGATTATTGAGCTCTCTTGGGCCTTGTACCTAAGGAGAGATGTGCTGGCTTTAGAGGAGGTCCAGAGTAGACTCTCAGGAATGATCCTGGGAATGATGGGCTTGTCATATGAGGAGCAGTTGAGGACACTGGGTCTGTTATTTGATGCAGTTTAGAAGAATGACAGGGGATCTGATTGAAACTTGCAGAATACTGAGAGGCCTGGATAGAGTGGACGTGGAGAAAATGTTTCCGCTAATAGGAGAGACTAAGACCCACAGGCACAGCCTCAGAGTAAAGGGATGACCCTTTAGAATTGAAATGGAGAATTTCTTCAGCCAGAGATTGGTGAATCTATGGAACCCATTGCCAAAGTAAACTATAGAGTCCAAGTCACTGAGTGTATTTAAGACAGATATAGATAGGTTCTCGATTGATAAGGGGATCAAAGATTGTGGGTAGAAGGCTGGAGAATGGATTGAGAAACATCAGCTATGATTGAATAGTGGAGCAGATTTGATGGGCAAGACTGTCTAATTCTGCTTCTTTGTCTTATGGTCTTACTCTGGGAGGTAAGAGCACCTCTTACAATATGGTCCTTATTGGTCAGGGAAAGGAAGATGTGACTATTCATGTAGCAGCTAAGGGGATTCAGAGAGCAGGAGTTTAGGATGCTCAGCCTTTGCATTGCCAACAGCTCTTGTTTGGATGAGAGTGAGGGCAGCAGAATGGTTAAGCTAACTGACCGTGGTACAGGAAGTCATTCAAATGGGAGAAGCAAAAAGGGAAGTAGTGGTAGAAGGACACAGTGAAGTCAGGGGACTTAAAGTTGCACTCTACTGCAAAGAATACGAATCCAAGTGGTGTTGCCATCTCAGCACCAGAGTGCCGATAACATAGGTAAGAAAGAGCGAAGATGTTCTGCATCGTCAGTGTGAGGAGCTAGATTTCACATTAAGATGCACAATGTCCAAGTTAATAATCTTTGCATTATTACCCGGGCCACATGCAAATAGGCACAGAGCAGATAAAGGTGAGAGAAATGAATATGTGGCTGAAAGACTGGACTGGATGAAGTGCAGTCCGGTTCCTGGGACAGTGGCATTGGCACATCGCATTTGAAACAAGACAGATGAATTGATAGTGTAAATGCAAGTAAATAAGTACAATCAGATCACCCTTCCAAATAACCCATAGATTGGGTCTTGGATATTGATGGGTACATTGAATTTAAGAAAGACAAGAAGATATGAAAAAGTGCAAGAGTGGCTCTGTTAATTAATATGACACAGAGGGATCCCCCTAGATCAAGAACCCAAGCATATTGGGTAGAAATGAGAAATAGTAAAGGCAAGAAGCAGCTTATGGGAGAGTTTCCCTGGAGTGTCGGAGGCTGAGGGGTGACCTTATAGTGGTTTATAAAATCATGAGGGGGCATGGATAGGATAAATAGACAAAGTCTCTTCCCTGGAGTGGGGGAGTCCAGAACTAGAGGGCATAGGTTTCGGGTGAGAGAGGAAAGATATAAAATGACCTAAGGGACAGATTTTTCATGCAGAGGGTGGTATGTGTATGGAATTAGCTGCCAGAGGAAGTGGTGGAGGCTAGTACAGTTTCAACATTTAAAAGACATCTGGATGAGTATCATAATAGGAAGAGTTTGGAGGGACATGGGCCGGGTGCTGGCAGGTGGGACTAGATTGGTTTGGGATATCTGGTCGGCATGGATGGGTTGGACTGAAGGGTCTGTTTCCGTGCTATACATCTCTATGACTCTTGAGGTGTACAGGCTGACGAAAAGCAACAAAATTGTGTGCACTCGACTGTAATAGAAAGGTATAGTGATAATCCTGGCAGATTTTAATCTGCATATAGACTAAAAAAAATCAAAGTTAAAAATCACACAACACCAGGTTATAGTCCAACAGGTTTAATTGGAAGCACACCAGCTTTCGGAGCGTCGCTCCTTCATCAGGTGGTAGTGGAGGGCTCAATCCTAACACAGAATTTATAGCAAAAATTTACAGTGTGATGTAACTGAAATTATACATTGAAAAATTGATTGTCTGTTAAGCCTTTCATAGTTTTACATGAATTCATGCAGTTTTTGAGCAAAGTACAATGTAACCCTGCAAGTACAAATTCACCCCACAAAATATATGTGTGCATGTGGGTCTTTGTGTCTGTCTGTCTGTCTGGGTTGGGGGTTGTGAGTGTGAGAAAGTGTATGTGTGTGTGTAGTGAGTGCAGAGTGTCTTAGGTCTGTGAGGGGGGTACATGTGGGAGTGTGTGTCTGTAAGGGTGTGTGTGGGTGTCTGTGTGTGCGTCTGTGTATGTGTGTGTCCGTGTGCGCATTTGTGTATATGTGTGTCGTGTGTATGTGTGTATAGGAGTGCCTGTGTGTATAGGAGTGCGCGTGTGTGTGTGTGTATAGTGCAACGGTGGTCACCTGTAATGTGACCTGAACCCAAGGTCTCGGTTGAGGCCCTCCCTATGGGTACCGAACATTTTCTTGGCCACTTTTCTCTGCTGCCTGTCCTGAAGTCCACCTTGAAGGATGGTCACCTGAAGGTCCGAGGCTGAATGTCCTGGACTACTGAAGTGTTCCCCAACTCGGAGGGAACACTCCTGTATGTTGATTGTTGTGCGGTGCAGAAAAAAAATCAGTAACCTTAAATTAGTTCATAAAAAGAAAACAGACTGTACTAGATCAGGTCTCGTGCAGTGAGATCATATAAATCAATTGCATCATTGTTAAGGTGCCCTAGGTAGTAGTGATCAGAATATAATTGAATTTTATGTTCAGTTTTAGGGAGAGAAGATTGGGTCCAAGTTTAGATTTTTAACTATAAATAAGGGCAAATATGAGGGCTTGAAAGCAGAGACAGCTAAACTGAACTAGCTAATTATGTTAATAATAGAGCAAAAAGGAAAAGGTGGCAGGCATTTAATGGAATATGTCAAAACATGCAATAGTTACATTCCAATGGGAAGAAAGAATTCCAAAGGAATGCCTTTCTATCCACAGTTAACTAAAAGACAACAGGTAGTGTCAAACATAAAGAAAGAGATGTAATTGCACAAAAATGGGGGGACAGTTCAGAGGATAAGTTCAGAGTTTTAAAAACAGAGTTCAAGAGAAAGTTAGCTGGGAATGTAAAAACAAATGGGGTAAGAGTTTTATTTATTAATTCAGGGGATGTTAGCTTCACTGGTTTGGCTAGCGTTTATTGCCCAGCCCCCGTTGATCTTGAGAAAGAGGTGCTCAGCTCTATAGGTGATGGAAGGTGTTAACAAAGTGAGCAATGACCCTATAGAATGTGATTCTGGATAATTGCAAAATAGAATAAGGAGACTGTAGATGAATGAGACAGCTATTCCGCATTGGTCTTTGGTACAGAGGATACAAGTAACATTCTGGAAATGAGCTTCTACCCTTAAATTGGGAAATGTAAGGGTAGAAGAGGCTCAAAATTCTAATCACCAGGAAAGTGGTACAGATCAAATTATTAGAGCTGTGGGCTTACAAATCTGAGGATCCTGATAGACTAATTGAATTGGTTATTGAGGTGATTAATGCGTTGATTTTGATTTTCCAAAATTCCCAAGTTTTGGGGAAAGTTTCTTTAGATTTGAAAATAACAAATGTAGCTCTTTTAATGAAATAAGGAGAGAGATAGAAAGAAGGAAACTACAAGCCAGTTAGCTTAACGTATGTTGTAGACACGTTGTTAGAAGCTAGTTTAAAGACATTACAGCAGGACAAATAAGACAAATCCATGGTAATCACGATGAATCAACATGGTTTTCTGGAAGGGAAATCATATTTAACCAATTTATTGGGGTTCTTTGAAGAACTGACATGTATTGAAGTGTACTTACTTACTGTGCTTAGATTTCCAGCAGTGTAATGTGGAAAATAAAGCTCATGGTGTAGGGTGTAACATGTTAGCATGAATAGTAAGTTGGTCAGCTACCAGGAAACTGAGTACGAATGGATCATTTTCTGGTTGGCAAAATATTAGAAGCGGTTAACCACAGGGATCATTGCTGGGACCTCAACATGTTCACTTTGTGTAAATGGCTTGTATCAGGGGGCTGAGGGTGTAGTAGCTGAATTTACTGATGACACAAAGATAAGCTGTGAAGAGGTCATGAGACTACAGAGAGATGTAGGTAGGTTAAGTGGGTGAGTAAAAGTCTGTCTTATTGTGGGAACATGTGAAATTGTCCATTTTAGCAGAAATTATTAAAAAAGAAACATATTTGTCTAAACGGTGAGAGATTGCAGAGGTCTGAGATGCAGACAGATTTGTGTGACCGAATGCATAAAACACAGAAGGTACATATACAAGTAGAGTAGATGATTAGTAAAACTGACAGAATGTTGTGGTTTGTTGCAAGAAGAATGCAGTTTGAAGGTAGAAAGGTTATGCTTCACCACATGGCATTTGGTGAGCCCATTTAAGACCAAAGTAAAGAGAATTCTTCCCTTGCAGAGGGATGTCTGTTTTTGGGGTTCTCTCCCTCAAAATGCAGGGGAAGCAGAGTATTTGAATATTTCTGAAGTAAGACCATTCAGCCCATTGAATCTGCCCTACCATTCAATGAGATCATGGCTGACCTGATAATCTGATCATGTCTCCTCTGTGCTGGAGCTTTCTGCAGTTTTTCCCCATTATTCAGCCCTTCTGTTTTTCTTGCCAGAGTGCATAAACCCATTTTCCCATGTTATATTTTATCTGCCAAATTTTTGCCCACTCATTTAATCTGCCTGTATGCCTCTGTGTAGACTCTTTGTATCATCTTCACTGTTGCCTTCCTCACCTATTTTTGTGTCATCCTCAAACTTGGCTATAGAACATTCACTTTCCATTTCCAAGGTATTAACTTTTATTGTAAATAATTGTGGCCCCAGGACTGAATCCGGTGATGCTCTACTAGTTACAGATTGCCATTCTGAAAAAAATGCCTCCTTTATCCCAACTCTGTATTCTGCGAGTTAGCTAACTCTATGCAAATATACTATCCCAACTACATGGGCTCTGAGTAAGTAGCCCCATGTATCTTATCAAACACCTTTGGAAATTCAAATATTGTTATAACTATTGTTTTCACTTTATCTATCCTGCTTGTTAACTCCTCAAAGAACTGTTTTCTTGGTTCCATGCTGACTCTGATTTTATTATGCATTTCTAAATACTCTGATTAGCTTTTATAATAGATTGTAACATTTTCTCAATGACAGACATTAAGCTAACTGGCCTATGGTTACCTGTTTTATGTCTCCGTCCCTTTTTGTATAAGTGCGTTACATTGGCAGTTTTCCAGTCTTCAGGACTTTTTCCAGAATTTAAGGATTCCTGGAAGATTACTATTCATATTATATATAAATGATCTTCATGTTGAAACCAAATGTAACATTTCCAGATTTGCAAATAACACAAAACTGGATGGGGTTGTGAGGAATATGCAAGAAGACTTCAAGGTGATTTAGACAAGTTGAGAGAATGGGGAAAGACATGGCAGGTGCAGCAACGTCGTCATAGTCTTACCAGACCATTGAGCTGCTCTCTTATTACCAAGACGCGACTGGTGATGGAGGGCCTGAGGGTCACCACTCCTCAGACGAAGGCAGAGGTTGAGAAGGAGACCCCTTCATGGTAACCTCAGCCAGCGTGGGAATGTTGTTGACATTAATCTAAATGTAAAGTTATACACTTTGGCATGAAAAATAGAAAGGAAAAGTGTTATTTAAATGGTGTTAAATTGTGGAAGTATGGATATAGAAAGGAATGTGGGTGTCCTTGTATATCAGTCAATGAAAGTAAACAGGCAGGTACAGCAAGCAATCAGGAAGGCAAATGGTAAGTCGCAAGAGGATTTCAGTTCAAAAGTAGGAATGTCCTACTGCAGTTATACAGGGCCAAAATGGGACCACACCTGGAGAATGATGTGCAATTTTAGACTCCATACTTAGGATATATTTGCTGTTGAGAGAGTACAGTGGAGATTCACTATGCTGATACAAGAGACGCAAGGACTGTCCTTAGAGGAGAGATTGGTTCAACTGGACCAGTCTTGACTAGAGTTTAGTCGAATGAGAAGGAATCTGATTGTAATGTATAAAATCCTAACAAGACTAGTCTGACCAGATGCAGGGAGGATGTTTTCCTAGTTGGGGACTCAACAGACTCAGGGTATGGGGTAGACCATTTAAGATTGAGAAGAGGAAAAATATCTACACTCAAAGGATAGTGAACCTGTTGAATCCTCTACCACAGAAGGCTATGGAGGCCAAATCACTGAATATATTCAAGGAAGTGATAATTTTTTAAAGCATCAAGGCAGTTTTTCTTTTTAATAGTTATTTTCCTGCTTTTGAGGTTAATCTGACTGGCCTGTAATTGCTTTCGCTATCCTTTTCAATGAATGCCCCAACCTCCAGTCCTCTGGCATCACAACTGTGTCCAGAGAGAATTGGAAAATAACACTGTCTCTTCCCTTTACACTCTTGAACATATTTGTACCCAATCTGGGGATTTTCAGAGCTGTTTAACAGCTTAAGACCATAAGAAATAGGAGTGGAAGCAAGGCCATTCGGCCCATCGAGTCCACTCTGCTGTTCATTCATGGCTGATGGGCATTTCAACACTACTTAGCCGCACTCTCCCCACATCCCTTAATATTTCCTCCCTCCCTATGTTAATTCCATTTAATATTTCAGGCTGCTCCTCCCTGGTTATAATATCTTTCCTTGTTCCTCTGTTTCATGAAAGTACATGCAACGCATTCATTAAGAGCCATACAGCTGTCATCTGCTTCCAAAAGAGATTGCACTTAGCTTCCCTAATATGTACCTATTCTTTTGATTGGAAATGGTTGAAAGGGATAATGCTTTGAGGCTGATGGGTTGGAAGGGAAGGTGCAAAAACAAGCATGAGCCATGTTGATCATAGAGGAGAGGATTCTTCAATTTAGATGGGGAAAGGTCGGAAACACTCTTTATAGAAGGTGGTGTATTCAAAGTAAATGTGATGGAGAAACTGGGAGCAAGGAGAAGAAGCCTTAGAGAGCAGTGTATAGTTAAAGTAACTGTGTGAGTCAATGGTTTACTGGTAGGCAGCCTGTAACAATACAAACCAAGAAGTCAAAAAGGGAAAGGGAAGCGGTGATTGATCCATCATTAATGTACTAAAAAAAAAGATATGACAGACAGGACCTGAGTATGAAAGGGCAACAGGTCAGAGGGAAGGGTCCAGGTGGAAGAGAATCCTGAAGACTGAAGTAAGAACCTCCTGGCCAAAATAAACTGGATGTGAAAGAAAAAGCAGTGGAACACATCATATGGAACTTGGAATTCATTCGGAGGTGAGTAAGGAGCTAAAGTTACTGACCATTTGTTGTGTTCAGTGAGGAAAGTGAAAAAAGGATTGTGAAAACATGCCTGGGTGAGATTTTATGGAGCCTTGAAAACAGACCAAACCGAAGGGGAGGAATGGATAGAGACTTTGAGTGACGTGTATATCCAAGGATAGTTGAAGCTTGCAAGAGATAGGGTTTGTTCTGACCCTTCCTGGATCAGGATCCCCAATTCATTGTGCTCCTGGGCAAAGAGTGATGAATTGGCTCCCCTTCTTCACTCAACCCTTCTCTCATTTGGGCACAATGAGTTTAATATAACAAGGATTCCTTCCCTTGTGGGTGCTTTTCCCTAGCCCAAGTCCACTTATGTTTCAAAATAACCAGACTTCATTGAATTGAAGACAGAGTGAGTTTATTTGCTGTAATAATTCAAGATAATACAATGTAATAAAAATTAAAATTGAGGAGTGCAACCACAAAATAAAAGATAGGGTTATACAAATTCGTCTTTGGCTTCTCCATGACAAATAGATTGTGAAACATTGTGGCTGTTGAGTTGAGTGATTCCGGTAATGCTGTCTTTGGCAGTTGGGTAGTTGTTTGGAGAGTTTAGGTTCTGCAATTAGCTGAAGGGTGTCTGTCCAGTTTTCTTCACTGTGGATTTGCTGCTGATTTATTTTCAGCGATCCTAAATAGACTTTACTGCCAATTGACCCACACCATGCAGAGATGGCTAATGGATATTCTCATGTAACATTAAAAAAAAGTTTGACACAGTCCATGGGAGATCTCAGTTCAGGTTTTTGAATGACATTACCCCCTTTGATATGTTGCTGTCTGAAGTCACTTGACACATTTCAAGTGTGACGTTCCATAATTCCTCTGTAGCCATTGAGTTGCAGTCTTGTTCATCTTTAGACTTTGTGTCTTTCTTTCAAAAAAAATCACATTACGCTGAGTTAATTGGGGTTCTGAGCTATTTTCATGATAGCTAATGTGCTCAAGGAGGTGTATGATGAAGTGAAACTGCGGGCCAGGATGCCTCTGAGATGAGGGAGGCTGTGCTGCTGAGAACTTCTACTAGGTGGACATTCCTGGAAGAGAAGGGAAGTAAAGTAAACATTAATAATAAAGCAGTGCTGTGGATACTGAAACATGAAATTAAAACAGAAACTGCTTGGAAACACTCAGTAGGTTAGATTTAGTTTTGAACTTCCTCCAATTCAGAAAGATGAACTGTTTCATTAGATCACTCTACCCCCCTTTCATTGTGTTATAAATATTAAAATGCAATGTGAAATGCACTGAGGGGAAAACTCGAGGCAGCAAAATCCAGCTCAAGATCAGTTGTATTTCCATTATGCTGGGAAGCTTTTGCTAATGGATGAATTAGTTTCACAATTAAGATAAAATATAAACATTTTGAAATTATTCTGCCACAAATGATTCTATCAAATGATGACAATGCTAGTTGCAATTTATTCCATTTGCAACATATAATGTATTTTTTCATCTGTTTAATTTAAATAATCGTACATTTAGTAGACTTAGTGGCATAGCATCACAACAGCATATGGACACTATTTTGCCCCTTGCATCCATACTTGTTCTCTGCAGATGAATCCAGTCTCCTGCTCTGTAGCCTGCAAGTTTACTTGTCCAGTGTACCCAATCATTTTCCTTTTTTAAGTCATTGATTGTCTCACTCTTGTAAGAAATGAATACTTGCTGCCTTAAAAAAAAATCTTCCGCACAACCCCTTGCTTCTCTTGCCCAAAATCTTAAATCGCTGTCCCTGTTCTCTGTCTCATTACCTAGTGGGAACAATTATTCTCTATCTACTTATCTAAACTTGCCATAATCTTACATATCTCTATATAATCTCCTCTCGTCTCCTTTTTCTCCAATCTAACCGTATAAGTAAATTCCCTCATTTTTGGGAGCATTCTGGTAAGCTTTGTTTGTGTTATCTGACTGGCCTTCAAATGGTCCCTTAAGAACAGTAACAAGAACTTAACGCAGTACTTTAGTTGTCATCTAGCCAGGATTTATGAAGATTCAGATTGACGTTCCTGCTTTTATATTCATTAAAAAATTCAAAATGCCATGTGTTTTTCTCATTGTGCACTCAATGTAATGCCAAATTTAAAGGTCTGGAGCTGTGAATCTCAGAGTCCCTCTGCATCTGCACACTGTAGAATGGTGTCCTCAAATCTATGCTACCTCTGTATTCCTTCTGCCACAATGTTCCACCTCCCACCTACCCCGTATTAAATTTCCTTTGCCACTTGGCTGCTGAATCTGCTCATCAATTCATGTCCCATTATCTTCCCTGACTTTCCCTCATTTCTCTCCAACCATAATATGGATAAGGTGTAGAACTGACCATATCAGTAACTAGGTAATACATTGAAATATATATTGTGACCAGTGAAGCAGCAGAACCCAAGAGAGACAACGCACTGCACCAACCTTGGTCAGAACAGTTATGATTTCAATATTTTAAGAGTACAAATGTTAGGTTAAGGAGGTGTAAAAATAATATAAAAGACAAATGATGATATCTTAAAGATGATGGTTTCTTAGCTTCATAATGGATTCACTGTGTCTGGTTGGATTCTGGTTGTCTCCATTTCAGATATGAGTTATTCATTTAGTGGGAAATGGTGGTGTAGTGGTAATGTCATTGGGTTAATAATCCAGAAACCTAGGTAAAGTTCTGCAACAAGAGTTCGAATCCCTCCATGGCAAATGGTGAAATTTGAATTCCCTAGAAATCTGGTATGAAAATTCAACCTATAAAAAAACTATCTGTTTCACTAATATCCTTTACAAGAAGGAAATCCTTGCCTGGTCTGGCCCACAAATGACCCCAGACTCAGCAGTATGGTCGAGTCTTAACTGTTCTCTGGGTAATTCAGTGTAGGCAACAAATACTGACCTAACCAGTGACAGCTACAAGTCATGAACAAGTTTGAACAGATTCCCAACCAAAGGTTTCAAAGCAAATGGTAAATGAGTTCATAATGTAGTAAGATGTTTTTCAGATCAAAGTTAGCTTTAAACTTGGAGATAATTTACTTTAATTTCTATCTGTGATTTCTTACAGAAAGGTTTGATTGTTGTTAGGAAGCCTCTGGAGTCAAAGATTAATACTATCAGCAGTGATTGCTTTGAAGTTTCCAGAACTATAGCAAGGAGAGAGACATCGGGAGCAAAGTGTGCTTCCTGACGGCACTTTGCTAAGGAAGAATGCAGTGAGACCCATGCTTGAGCTGTGGAGTACAGAACTGTGAGTTACTGAAGCAAAGTTGGAGGGCTTGCCTGGCTGGATGCTAGAGAAAGAACCTTAAGAAATCTTATGCCACTCTTACTACAGGGTTCATTTCTTCTCTAGTATATCAGAGTGTATACTGGATGGCCATCAGAGTGCTGAGTTGAATGGAAGCTATACAAGGACATTGAGAGTAGACATGGGGCATGTGTTGATGTGGAGGACGTGAATGAGAATTTATTTCAAGTTATCTTTGTAAAGGTTCCTACATCCAGGCTCTCATTCAGAACCCCTCTCAGAGGGCATGAGACGTTAACATGGCAAAGATTGTGAGTGAGTACAAAATCTGCCATTCTCCTCCCCTTCACCAGTACTTGAGCTGGCCTAGATTGGCAATCCTGAAGAAGGGCCTATGCCCGAAACGTCAATTCTCCTGTTCCTTGGATGCTGCCTGACCTGCTGCGCTTTTCCAGCAACACATTTTCAGCTGGCAATACAGGATCCCAGTTTTCTGCCTGTACCCTTTTCCAGCCAAGAATGGGGACAGGAACTGCAGATCTAGTCCCATCTGCTATTTTTAAAGGTCAACAGAATCTCCACAACTCCACAGAAATATGGCTCGCTACCCCTCCCAGCAAAGTGGACAACCTTACAATACTTCCCCATTATAGTCCATTTGCCGAATCTTTGCTCATAGCCTGCGCTCCTTCGCAGACACCTTGTGTTCTCACGTGTTGGTTTCTCAGCTAAGAATACACACAACCCTTTCATCCAAATCGTTAATATAGATAGTAAATACTTGAGGCCCCCACACCAATTGCTATGGTACCCCTCCAGTTGCAATTTGCTAACCTTCAAATTACCTGTTTATCCAGACTCTGTTTTTTGTTAGTTAGCCACTTCTTTATCCTTGCTAGTATACTCCCCAACATATTGAATGCTTATCTTGTCTAGTATTATTTACTTCCCAACTTATTGAATGCCTTTTGGAAGTCCAGACACACTGCATCTACCAGGTCCTTTTAATTAACCTTACTGATTACATCCTCAAAGAACTCTTTACAAATTTCTGCAACATGGTTTCCCTTTCCCATTCTTGATCAAGAATGTTACAGTTGTCATTTTGCAATATGCTAGGACCTTTCCAGAATCTATCCATGATCTACCTGTGTAGCCACTTCTTTGAAGACACTTGGAAGCATTTCCACATCTCCTGGAGCCATGTTAACGTGTTTTCTTAGTATTTTTTTTCTGGTTATGCTTTTAAAGTCCTAGAGATCTACAACACAGAAAAAGGCTCATTGTGTTTTCGCCAGTCAAAAACAACCAACCAATTATTCCAATCACATTTTCCAGCACTTGGTTTGAAGCCTTTTTTGCCTTGTAATTGCAAGTGCACATCTAAATACTTCTTAACTAGTATGAAGGTTTCTGCCTCTACTACTTACAAGCAATGAGTCCAAGATTCCCATTTCCCTCTGGGTGAAAATGTTTTTCCTCCCACCTCTAAACCTCATACTCCTGACCTTAAATCTATGCCCCCTGGTTATTGATTACTCAACCATCAGGGAAAAGTTAATTCCTGGACTCCCTATCCATGCCTGTCTGTCTATACCTACTGTAGAGATTACACAGTAAAATGTATAATAAACTTATACATTTTAGTCATGACCCCTCTCAATCTCCTCTACTCTAAGGAAAACAACCAGTCTCTCTTCGTAACCAAAATTCTCCAGCTCTGGCAACATCCTGATAAATCTATTCATTGTTTTAAATTCCTTTCTCCCTTTAGTGTCTCGATTTTCCTTGAAGCAATCTCTCCAACCTAAGCTTATAAACAAATTTCCTCATGCCTGGAATCCTGTAGTATTGAGTTGTAGAAACTTTCCGGTTCATGTTAAAGCCTAATCTGTCCCTGCTGTCTGGTAACTACTACCTGAATTCTCCATTGCAGGCCTGTGAGCTGGGGTTGGTCGTTGCTGCCAGACATTTGCAATTACACATTGTTATTAACATACTTTATTACATTAAATGAAAGGACCCCATATTAGCTGATTGAATCATCGACCACAGATGTGGTAATTGTTCTGTTATAGTGAACAAATGCAGATCTGTCCAAATCAATAACGGTTATTGGAAACATCTCTACAACTTAAGAGTTGTAGAATCAGATGAGCGGTATTAGGTAACTAGTTAATGCGGCGGGTTAGCTAATATATGGTGAGAAATTTTGGAAGGTCTTATGGTTAAAAAAAATCATCCATTAAAACATGATACAGCTCACAATTAGGACTGAAACTTGTGTTCTTTTGGCCACATGTCCACCATGGACAACAATCTTTCTTGTATTTATCGCAATTATCCAGCTTGTTCTCATCCTCAGACCTACACTCTCCAAATCTTACTTTAATTTCAAATTCAGCTTACCGAGAGAGGCACATGTAAAAGCTTCTTTTATGTTACACCCCAACTCTCACAGGAGAAAATTGTGTGATTCTATTCTGCTGAGCAGCAAAATCTCCTCAGTTCCTGGCCAATATTATCCCTCAACCAATTTAAGTAAAGCCGATAATTTAGTCTTGCTGTGAATAAATTTGTTGCTGTTTCCTCTACATCGCAAAAGTGAACAGTTAACTTTTGATTAGCCAAAACATTTGGTCCGTTTGGATGGATCCCATGGCACACTTCAAAGATGAGCTCAGAGATTGTTCTGCCTCATGGGTGCCAGGTTCACTAACAGCAGCAAACCTCAGAGATGTAACAGGTCGATTTTGAAATGTTCAGAACCCACTATGAAGTCTGCTGTGTAAACGTAAGGTTTGTATTTCCATTGTCCTTAGCAATGTAAAGGCAGCAAAATGCAAAACTACTATGCTGATTTTATATTTCTTTTGTAGGATGTGGGTGTCATTGCCTGGCTCAGTACATAGCGTCCTTCGCTAATTGCCATTGGGAAGCTGGTGGGCAGCTGCCTTCTTGAGCCAATGCAGTCTGTGTGGTGTAAGGACACTGACAATGCTGTTAGTGCAGAGGTTCCATGACTGTGACCCATTGACAGTATAGGAACTACAATAAAGATCCATGCCAAGATGGGGTGTGTCTGAATAGGAGGATAATTTGAAGGTGGTGGTGTCCCCATCCATCTGAAGCCCTCCTCCCTCTATATGTGGAGGTTGCAGGTTTGGTGAGTGCCATCGAAGGAGACCTGGTGAGTTGCTGCAATGCATCTTGCAGATGTTACACACTATTGCCACTGTGCATTGTGATGGAGGGTGTGAATGTTGAAGTGGTAGATTGGGTCCCAGTCAAATGGGCTGCTTTGCTCCAATGGTGTTGAATTTAGTTGGAGCTGCGCTTCTCCAGTCAAGTGGAAAGCAATCCGTCACACTCCTGGATTGAGGCTTGCTGTCCATGCTTTGGAAACTTCGACCAGTTTTTTGTATTAAAAACATTTTATCCAAGCGCAGGGCAAATCTTCTCTGTCTTCTTGGGTTGCTGCCCGGTCTTTTGTCACAAGTCTTGCTGCAGGTCTTCACTGAGAAAATGGGTTCCAGGTGTGTGTTTGTACTTCCCCCTTGTACCTAACCTACCAAAACGTTCTGTGACCTTTGGCCAATGGGATCAGGAGTGGGTTTGAAAACATCCAATGGGGTCGAGTACACACCCTTCATTGCTGCCATACCAGGGAGGTGTAAAGTGCTTCAGGCACTGGCTGGAAGTCAAAGTCTGATCAATACTTCTCCAGTATACAACCCTTGGGCTGGTTGTAACTGGTTACCCTGAACCTTTGTGACCTTTCTGACTTTGGTTCCCACTGTTCTCTGTAGCCAATGGCTGCTGACTGCTGCTTAACTTAGAATGGCCAATGTTCCTGTCAGATCCAGTTGTGAATCAATTTAGAATTTCCAGTTTTGGGCCTGTAGTCGCTTGACCACAGCCTTGTAGATTGTGGACAAACATTGACAAGTCTGGTGGTGAGTTACTAACCATGAAATTCTTGGTTTGACCTCCTCTTGTAGCCACAGTATTTATATGTCTGGTCCAGTTCAGTGCTGGTCAGTATTAATGCCCAGAATGTTGATGGGGGACATTCAGCAATGGGACAGTTAGATTCTCTCTTTTTGGAAATGGTCATTGCCTGGCTCTTCTGTGACACAAACTTGCCAATATCAGCCCAAGCCTAGATGTAGTCTTTCTGAAAATGGACGTGGACTACTTCAGTATCTGAAGGGTCACGACTAGTGCTGAACGTTTCACAATCATCAGCGGATGTCCCCACTTCTGACATTGTAATGGAGGGAGTGTCATTGATGAAGTAGATTAATCAGTTGTGCCCAGGATACCTGCCTTAAAATCCCTGCAGTAATGTCCTACAACTGAGATGTTTGATCCCAGAATCCACAACCATCTCGCTAGGCAAGGTTCCAACCAATGGGGTAAGCTTTCCTCACGATTGCCATTTATTTCATTTGTGCTCACACTCCTTGGTGCCATATTCAGTAAATTGCTACTTTGATATCAAGTAGACAAGCAGGAGGCTGGAAGAACACGACAAGCAAAGCAGCATTAGGAGGTGGAGAAGTCAGCATTTTGGGTATAACCCTCCTTCAGGTCTGGGAATGGAGACGAGGAAAGCTACATATGATGGGGGTGGGGAGAGGGACAGAGTGGTGGGATAGTGATAGGTGAACACAGGTAGAGGGTGTGGCCTGCTGCGTCCACTGCACCACCTCCATTCCCTGCATCACTGCTCCAAACCTCCCCCCTCACCCCAGGCCCCAAATGTAATAAAGATGGGGTCTCCTTGTCCTCATCCTCCACCCCACCAGTCTCTGCATCCAATTCTCTGCCTTGATATCAAGAGCAGTCAATTGATAAGTTGTAATTGTGATAATATTGCTATTCAAAACAGCTGAGATGGGTGTCCTGTGAACTCATAATTGCTGCTTATATAAATGGGCTCACCTGGAAATTTCTCATATTTAGCATAACAGTACAGTAAAATAATGGAATGTGTTATTACATACTGAGTGCCAGCATTGAATAGGAAAGGAAAGAATGAATCTTGATCTCCTCCAAAAAAAAGCCCTAATATATATTTCATTTGGTAAGGTAATATTAAATAGGGTCACACAGAGCTCACTTTTTAATATAAACTCAAATAGCAGAAGCTGTCTAGAAAACTAGTCTTAAGGTACTCAAAGATTAATAGCTGTCACCCTGAGATTTTATAATCTGTAAAGGAAACTGATTAAAAGCAAACAAGTTGTAGAAGAAGTTGGGAAGAGCCAGTTTCTATAATTTACAACATAAGCTGCTAACAGAGGGAGTGACTTTTTCATAACTCTCCTCAGCTAGCTTCTATTGTGTATAAATATACAGAGGTTGAGCTCCCTTCACAGAGCTTTCATAGGTTCACTTAACTGTAATGGAATGAGAAAGATTCAGCAGAATAAATGTATCTTGCACACGTACACAGACACACTCACTCACACATACAGACACAGGCAGTTCTGCTGTGATTTAAATAAACAATGAAGCAGTTTCGGCAAACATTCCTAGCAGAAAGTGACACACACCCGCATCCCATCATTCAATTCCAGCACATTGGAAGGGGCCATGCTCCTTCAGTGTTGTTTGATAGATGGTACATCTTCCATTGTTCAGGGTCCTGGATTTCTGTTGAGTACTGTGATGTAGAGTGTGCAGCCCAGATGATGAATCCTGAGCTAACGGAGTCAGGTTAGGAGGAGAGAATATATCCGCTATCCCTGGGCAAATTCGGATGGAGTAAACCAATATCTAGGTGAGGGCAAACTGGTTTAAAATGAGGGCAAGACTCCTTGTGCAAATTAGTCTGAGAGAAGAACAGCTCTGATTTCTAATGCAGCATTCAGTGAACCTTTGATAAGTAACCATAGAGGATATTCATGCCTGATCATCTCGGCTAAGACCATGTCAACTCAGTAAGCAGCTGGGAAATAATTTTCCTAATTATTGACTTGTTCCAATGCAAACTGGAATCATCACTTTCACATCTTAACCTGCGCAATTCATAATCTTCAAAAAAAGGTGGATCACGAAGAGCGTCTTGATTTCATGCAGGACAAGTGTTAGGTTTGTCACAGGCATGTTTACTGACAACGTCTGGTTCTGTGATGCTAGGGTTAATATCATTGGGTAGCATCTTTTGCGTTCATACAGTGGCTTATTATGCTTGATTGTCTCAAAGCACATCACACACTTCATTCAGTTGAAGTTCAAAGGATATTATAGTAGGGAATTGTGCTGGTTTTTCTAGTCCAGGCAACATCCAACTAACACCGATAAGGTGAGTGACAGTTTGAACTGTTTTTGGGTCTGGAGAAAGGGGATCAAAGAGAAGTGTTATTCAGGCCATTTCCTATTCTTAAATTAGTGGAGTTGAGCAGTGACCAATTTAAGCAGAAAGGATCTCAACCTTATCTCGAAAATGACACCCATAATGGTGTCATGCTTGCTGTGTCCAAGTAGAAATACTAGCCATAGGCTGAGTCTCGGTTCACAACCTTCAGACATCGAGTTCAGATATGTTATGAAGTAAGCCAGATCAAGATAAGCAGCCAGGACTGGTTGCCACTATTGCGTACCCCATTGTGATGTTGAGCTTACAGAATGGTAGTACTTACTTTAGTTGACTTTTAGTGACCGTTGCAACAGCTGGAGCTAATACTGTAGATTGAAGGTACAGTGGACTGCATGCTACTTTGCATGTGATATGATCCAGCCCCTGAGCTACATGCATGTTACTTTCTCCACTCCCATGAGAGCACATTCATGTGACATGCTGTGGAGAGCCATGCCATGGGATGCCTTGACATGGACCAACTCTTAATCCATCCGCCTGTTACTCATTCTGCTCTGAGACCAGGGTTGGAGGATTTGAGCTATGGGAGAGATTGAATAAGCTAGGGCTGTTTTCCCTGGAGTGTCGGAGGTTGAGGGGTGACCTTATACAGGTTTATAAAATCATGAGGGGCATGGATAGGATAAATAGACAAAGTATTTTCCCTGGAGTGGGGAGTCCAGAACTAGAGGACACCGGTTTAGGGTAAGAGGGGAAAGCTATAAAAGAGACCTAAGGGGCAACGGTTTAACTCAGAGGGTGGTACATGTATAACATGAGCTGCCAGAGGAAGTGGTGGAGGCTGGTACAATTGCAACATTTAAGAGGCATTTGGATGGGTTTGACCGACAGAGAATGAAACCTGAAAGCAACAACACCCCCAGATTCTATGGACTACCTAAAGCGCATAAACCAGACATCCCACTCAGACCCATAGTATCACTACCAGGGACACCATCACACAAACTGGCTAAAGAACTACAGCAGAAACTGAAACACCTGATCAGCGGATCCAGACACTCTATACAGTCAACACAGGAATTCTTGGACATCATCAGAAATATACACATAGACAAGGAAAAAACTATAGTCTCATTCGATGTAACGGTACTGTTCACCTCTATCGACAAAACCCTAGCCAGAGGAACAATAGCCAACCTGCTGGACATACAGAACAGACAACAAGACGGTGAACCTGTCAACAAAGATGGCATATTCAAACTACTGGACCTGTGCCTCACAACACACTTCACATTCAACAACCAAATATATGAACAAATCAACGGCACACCCATGGGCTCACCTATCTCTGGACTCATAGCAGAAGCGGTAATGCAAAGGTTAGAACAAACAGTCTTACCACAAATTCAACCCAAACTCTGGGTCAGATATGTAGATGACACCTTTGTAATAATTAAAAACACAGAAATAGAGAACACACACCGGATCATCAACACCACACTCACAGGAATCCGATTCACTAGAGAGGAAGAAAAGGACAACCAACTCCCATTCCTAGACGTGATGGTACAGAGAACACCGAACGGAGAATTCACCACAAAGGTATACAGGAAAGCCACACACACAGACCAAGTCCTAAACTACGAAAGACGAAAGCAACCACCCCAACACACACAAAAGAAGTTGCATCAAGACACTATTCAAAAGGGCCACAACACACTGCAGCACACCAGAACTGCAAAAAGAGGAAGAAGAACACCTATACAATGTATTCACCAAAAAC